>NW_006785389.1:26864-53966 GCF_000442215.2 Lipotes vexillifer | reverse complement strand
TCCCCCTCCCCCATCTACTTGCTGCAAAAATCTCTTCCAGTATTCCCTGGGATGAGGCAATGGAACCCCATCCACCCCGTCACTCATGCCAGAAACTTGGGTACCGTGCTTGATACCATATTCTCCCTCTGCATTTAGTCCTCAAAAACTGTTGTGTCTGCTTCCAAAATATCTTCCAATTCCATTTCTACTTTTTCTTTAACTGCCATCATCACCCTAGTCCAAGCCGCCTTTATTTCTCCCATGGGATGCTAGAATGGACCCCTAACTGGTCTCCCCACATCCACTCATGACTCTTTCCAGACCACTCATGACTTCAGCAACAATGTTGAAATGCCAGTTTGATTATTTCTACCCCTGCCCCTTTAAAACTATTTAATTGCTTATGCTTTGCTCTTAAAATTATTTTCAAGATGCTGTCTGACTTCTAGACCATCTTTTTTTTTTTTTTTGCGGTACGCGGGCCTCTCACCGTTGGGGCCTCTCCCGTTGCGGAGCACAGGCTCCGGACGCGCAGGCTCAGCGGCCATGGCTCACGGGCCCAGCCCCTCCGCGGCATGTGGGATCTTCCCGGACCGGGGCACGAACCCGCGTCCCCTGCGTCGGCAGGTGGACTCTCAACCACCGCGCCGCCAGGGAAGCCCCTAGACCATCTTTTTATCTTCATCTCCTGCCATATTGTCTCCAGTGCTTCATGGTCTATCCAACCTCTTTCTTTGTTAAAGACTTCGTAACGCTGCTCTCTTTTGGTCAGAATGTTCCCCTCTACCCAGTTAGCGCGGCGAATTCCTTTACTTCACTTTTGTCTCAGCCTAAACCTTACTTCTTCTAGGAAGTGATTCTAGTCTTCACATATTTTTCTACACCATCCATTTAAAAAATTGCCCATTTATCCCTCTTACCTATTGCATTGCAAGCTATAAATCTCTGGCACATGATACACGAGAAGATACGCAAAATGAATGTTAAGTAACTTTTGTCACATATTAGGTCATGAACTTGGTCAACTTACGTGAGAATTTAAAGATACGCAAAATGAATGTTAAGTAATTTTTGTCACATATTAGGTCATGAACTTGGTCAACTTGTGTAACTTGGTAGAATCTATTTTAGCTTCTGTCATGGGGAACCTATTTTTTGGGTGAGTTTGAAAATCAATAGCAGAGCACATGACAACCTCAACATGGTATTTAGACTGGGGTACTGATTGGTAAACACCAACTATTATTTTAATTTTATAACCCTTATTTCCTGTGAATAATACTAATATGTTTTCCACCCAGGGCTTTTTTGAGGCTCCAAAAGAATAGCTTCTGTTCAAGTCCTTTGCAGCTACAGCCGATGAGCTACATATAGGCATGTAAGTCTTTAGGGCCAATCTGATTGCTTACACTTGGGGCTCTTTGTTAAGTTTTTGTCCACAGTTGAGGAGACAATTCCTCCTGATGAAGGAGAGCTATTATTTTTTTTTTACTACCTTTCTCCTAAATACCTTAAGATAACTACACAATTTGATCTAAGTACGTTGCTATAATATGGGCACCAACATTCTGAGGAAGGTCAGTCCTTAGAGAAATTCTTTGAACCTTAGTGCCTCAGTCTGGGGCAAGAAATAAGGGAGATGCCCATTGTACAGCCATTAGTGTTCTCAAAAAATGAGTGAAGCTTTGTTAGCCACTTTCTATACATTATCTTATGGAACCTTTGCAACAGCACAGATAAGCATCACAGTTACTGTTCCCAGATGTGGAATCCAGGGGTCAGAGTAGGGGAAAATTTGCCAGAAGTCATACTTGTGGTGGCACCGGAGCTACGCACTTCTGACTACAAATCCCATCTACTAACTTTGACCAAATTCTGTCCAGATAGAGGGTTTATCTACCCCTGTCTTCTCCTTCATTGTTTCACAGACTGGAGATGACTCTAGCTTCCAGCCAGGGAGGTTGACCAATGAGTGAGTTAGCTCTCCTAGTTCAGACTCACGCTGTAGCGGTGGACCCCCTGAGAGAACAATGATACCTTTCCCATTCCCATGGGAACTTGAGGTCACCTCCCTTTTCTCCTACCCCTAGATCTGCCCCAAATCTGTCTTACTCACTTTTCATCTCATCCCTGGCCATCTCTGAGAGGGCCGACAGGCTCATCTTTTCAAAGATGTCAATGGATATCTTCCAGGCAAAAGATTCTTTATAATGCTCATGCAAGAGGGACGTGAGCTGTTCCGAATCGGCATTATCCACTTCAACCAGTGGAAAGGAGCAGGCTGCGGGTTCCGAAGCGCTTTCCTTTAGTAATGCCTTAAATATCCGGAACTCTTCTTTGTGTAGCTGCTTGAAACACCACTGCAGTCCATAGTTGGAAAAGGAGGATAATTTGGCTTCTCCCATCTTAATGCAAGGCTGAGAGCTCAGGTTTTGATGCAGAAATGATTCTTTGGTAAACGAAGCAAATGGGACCTGTTGGAAAAGTGACACGATTCAAAAGAGAACCTTGCATCAAATTCTCAAGTTTGTACAACCAGCCTCAATTGACTCACCAGATGGAATGACATTCTCTATTCCTTTTGTGAAAGATACTGAGAGAAGCCCAATAAACAGGTAACAATTCTTCATAGACTTACAATTACTTGATGCCATATCTATCTTGTTACCAGAATATAAGCTCTGGGATATTTTACTGCCTGTATCCTTAGTTCCTGAAATAGCAACTGGCACAGAGTAAGATTGAAAACACTTGCCAATGAAGGATCTTGGCTAACAGGCTAGACTCAAGGGAATTGGCAAATAGGTTCCCACCACTTACTGAAAATCAGTCACACAGTTTTTAGATCAGTTGATTCCGGTTGTGCCTGTTAATATAACATTCAGTTATACAAACACAGTAAAGATTTTTGGTATAAAAGTACACTGATAGGGCTTCCCTGGTGGCACAGTGGTTGAGAATCCACCTGCCAATGCAGGGGACACGGGTTCAAGCCCTGGTCCGGGAAGATGCCACATGCTGCGGAGCAACTGAGCCCGTGTGCCACAACTACTGAGCCTGCGCTCTAGAGCCAGTGAGCCACAACTACTGAGCTCACGTGCCACAACCACTAAGCCCGCGTGCCTAGAGCCCCTGCTCCGCAACAAGAGAAGCCACCGCAATGAGAAGCCCATGCACTGCAACAAAGAGTAGCCCCTGTTCATCGCAACTAGAGAAAGCCCACGTGCAGCCAAAAGACCCAACACAGCCAAAAATAAATAAAATAAATAAATTTAAAGGTAGATGAAGGAAGGTACTACTTAAAAAAAAAGTATACTGATAAATATCTGAAAATATCTGATCTGGAACTTGTATCTAGAAAATATAAAACTGGTCTCAAGTCCAAGCTGGCTCTGCTCGCCGCACGACAGGCCAATAAATTGGAGACGAGGTGTTCGGAAAGCTGGCAGACTGAGAAGATGGCACACTAAAGTCTCCAAATAACCATCTTATCAGGGTTTGGATGCCAGCTTCTTTTAAAGAACAGAGACGGGGAGGAGACGAGGAAGTAAAGAAAAAGGCCATAAAGTTTGCAAATATCTCCTGGAATGGCCAGCCTCCGGGAGGGGATGTGTTAATTTCTTCTTTCTTGCAGCCGTCCGCAGGTGGACCGGGTCAGGATGTTTCCCTGAACAAAGGCATTTTGGTTTAACCTTCAGGCAGAGGGCAGGTTTCCCCAAGGCAGGCCATTATGTATAGACAGTATCCTTTTAGTGAACGAAGGCAACAGGAAGCAAAGGTTAAAGTAAAAGAAACAGATCCAACACGTAGTCAGATTTGGCTCTTCCCCGTAACAAAACCTCCTAATAAAAGGATAAATAGGGCTTCCCTGGTGGCGCAGTGGTTGGGAGTCCGCCTGCCGATGCAGGGGACACGGGTTCGTGCCCCGGTCCGGGAAGATCCCACATGCCGCGGAGCGGCTGGGCCCGTGAGCCATGGCCGCTGAACCTGCGCGTCCGGAGCCTGTGCTCCACAACGGGAGAGGCCACAACAGTGAGAGGCCCGCGTACCGCAAAAAAAAAAAAAAAAAAAAAAAAGGATAAATAACTCAACTAACAACAAGCAAAGGATCTGAATAGACAATTCCCCCAAAGAAGATACAGTGATGACTAATAAGCACATGACAAGATGCTCAACATCATTAGCCATCAGAGCAGATTTGGAACCTCCATCCACTAAATCACCCTGTTCTACAGGTATCTACAGTGTACACTCATGACCTGTGCCAGACATTTCTTCTCTTACTTAGAAGGCTGGTCTGTGACAACATAAATATTTTGTACTTGTTAAGAATGCTCCAGGCATAATTCTTTTTTTTTAAATTTTTTGGCCACACTAAGAGGCAAGAAGGATCTTAGTTCCCCGACCAGGGATCAAACCCATACCCCCTGCAGTGGAATCACGGAGCCCTAACCCCTGGACCACTAGGGAAGTGTCTCCAGGAATAATTCTTTTTTTTTTTTTTTTTTTTTTTCCTTGCGTTATGCGGGCCTCTCACTGTTGTGGCCTCTCCCATTTGCGGAGCACAGGCTCCGGACGCGCAGGCTCAGCGGCCATGGCTCACGGGCCCAGCCGCTCCGCGGCATGTGGGCTCTTCCCGAAACGGGGCACGAACCCGCGTCTCCTGCATCGGCAGGCGGACTCTCAAGCACTGCGCCACCAGGGAAGCCCAGGAATAATTCTTAAATCTGGCAAATCTCCTCTTTCACTACTGAATGATATCTATAAATAATACATTTAAATGTAATTATTATTAGATAGTTTTGTTCACAATAGCCAGACTGAAGGTCATTTAGGGGTTGATCAATAACGTGGGTTAATTCAGGCATCGTTGCACTCTGCATCCTTAAAAATGCTCAGTAATCAGCATAGGTTGGTGCCTCAGCCTCTAAAGACATTTAATACAACCCTCACCCCCTGTATACACACTATCTTTGGGGGATGAGCATAAAATGGATCAAGGTGGGTGGTGGTGAACTACTGGGCCTAGCAAAGGACACATTTTACTTCATATTTCCCCATACTGTTTGCTTTTTCAAAATACTAAAAGGTATCACCCATTAAAAATCATGTTTGTAGAAGCTAATAGAAATAAATGCATTTTACTAAAACAATTGAGGGACTTCCCTGGCCGCCCAGTGGTTAAGACTGTGCGTTCCCAGTGCAGGCAACACGGGCTCGATCCCTGGTCGGGGGAACTAAGATCCCACAAGGCACCGCCAAACAAACAAACAAACAAAACTGCAATTCATTCTTACCATTACTCATCTATGAAAGAAAAAAAAGATGGACATTACTGATGATGGAGAGACAAAGTTTATGTGCTGGATTACTCAAAACAGAACGCTCGAAAGAACATAAGCTTCCGTGAACATTCCTATATAATATTTAGGAAAAACATTGACCCTATTGGCAGAAAAAGTGAGAATACTTATTTCTAAGGACGCATTAAAAAGGTTGCATCCTAACCACAGAGCAACTAAGATTTCCTAGGTTACAATTAAATGAAAATTATATAGAGAACAGACTTGTGGTTGCCAAAGGGGAGGGATGAATTGGGAGTTTGGGATTAGCAGATATAAACTAGTATATATAGGATGCATAAAAAACAAGGTCCGGGCTTCCCTGGTGGCGCAGTGGTTGAGAGTCCACCTGCCGATGCAGGGGACACGGGTTCGAGGCCCGGTCCAGGAGGATCCCACATGCCGAGGAGTGGCTGGGCCCGTGAGCCATGGCCGCTGAGCCTGCGCGTCCGGAGC
The DNA here is from genome assembly GCF_000442215.2 of Lipotes vexillifer. NCBI lineage: Eukaryota > Metazoa > Chordata > Mammalia > Artiodactyla > Lipotidae > Lipotes > Lipotes vexillifer. The sequence goes on along the minus strand of NW_006785389.1, from coordinate 48,186 downwards.
CTGTGCTCCACAACGGGAGAGGGCACAACAGTGAGAGGCCCGCGTACCGCAAAAAAACAAACAAACAAATAAAACAAGGTCCTACTATATAGCACAAGGAACTATAGTCAATATCCTGTGATAAACCATAATGGAAAAGAAAATGAAAAAGCATATATGTGTATAACTGGGTCACTGCCGCACAGCAGAAATTAACACAACGTTGTAAGTCAACTAGACTTCAATAAAATAAATTTTAAAAAATTAAATGAAAATTTCCTAATTATATATTTCCCTCTAATGTACAACTACCTTGACACATGGAGATTGAAAACATAAAACAAACAAAACAAAAATCTCCCAACTGTCTGGTTAAGTGACTAAATTAACAAGGGAGGCTTATTTAAAAGAGAATGCATTTCAGCTTGCCACACAAACGCGTATCTATCCATAATTCAAATTAAACATCTGCCTCACTGCGTGAAGCAATCCACCAGAGGGATTAGAGGAGCAAGAAGAGAATCACAAAACCTTCAGGGGTAGTTAAAAAGAAATCAGTATGGTTTAGGGAAGGTTATTTTTAGGACGAGATGATAGCCTTCAGGATCTTATTTCCTTGACCAGGGATTGAACCCAGGCCCCCATTGTGAAAGCGCTGAGTCCTAACCACTGGACCTCCAGGGAATTCCCATGAGATGATTGAGAAAGTTTATATGCTCAGAGCTAAGAGGAAATTAAGTGGAAGAAGCAAAGAAAAAAATTAAATGAGTACTGGGCTTCCCTGGTGGCGCAGTGGTTGAGAGTCCACCTGCCGATGCAGGGGACACAGGTTCGAGCCCCGGTCCGGGAGGATCCCACATGCCGAGGAGCGGCTGGGCCCGTGAGCCATGGCCGCTGAGCCTGTGCGTCCGGAGCCTGCGCTCCGCAAGGGGAGAGGCCACAACAGTGAGAGGCCTCAGCGGCCATGGCTCACGGGCCCAGCCGCTCCGCGGCATGTGGGCTCTTCCCGAAACGGGGCACGAACCCGCGTCTCCTGCATCGGCAGGCGGACTCTCAAGCACTGCGCCACCAGGGAAGCCCAGGAATAATTCTTAAATCTGGCAAATCTCCTCTTTCACTACTGAATGATATCTATAAATAATACATTTAAATGTAATTATTATTAGATAGTTTTGTTCACAATAGCCAGACTGAAGGTCATTTAGGGGTTGATCAATAACGTGGGTTAATTCAGGCATCGTTGCACTCTGCATCCTTAAAAATGCTCAGTAATCAGCATAGGTTGGTGCCTCAGCCTCTAAAGACATTTAATACAACCCTCACCCCCTGTATACACACTATCTTTGGGGGATGAGCATAAAATGGATCAAGGTGGGTGGTGGTGAACTACTGGGCCTAGCAAAGGACACATTTTACTTCATATTTCCCCATACTGTTTGCTTTTTCAAAATACTAAAAGGTATCACCCATTAAAAATCATGTTTGTAGAAGCTAATAGAAATAAATGCATTTTACTAAAACAATTGAGGGACTTCCCTGGCCGCCCAGTGGTTAAGACTGTGCGTTCCCAGTGCAGGCAACACGGGCTCGATCCCTGGTCGGGGGAACTAAGATCCCACAAGGCACCGCCAAACAAACAAACAAACAAAACTGCAATTCATTCTTACCATTACTCATCTATGAAAGAAAAAAAAGATGGACATTACTGATGATGGAGAGACAAAGTTTATGTGCTGGATTACTCAAAACAGAACGCTCGAAAGAACATAAGCTTCCGTGAACATTCCTATATAATATTTAGGAAAAACATTGACCCTATTGGCAGAAAAAGTGAGAATACTTATTTCTAAGGACGCATTAAAAAGGTTGCATCCTAACCACAGAGCAACTAAGATTTCCTAGGTTACAATTAAATGAAAATTATATAGAGAACAGACTTGTGGTTGCCAAAGGGGAGGGATGAATTGGGAGTTTGGGATTAGCAGATATAAACTAGTATATATAGGATGCATAAAAAACAAGGTCCGGGCTTCCCTGGTGGCGCAGTGGTTGAGAGTCCACCTGCCGATGCAGGGGACACGGGTTCGAGGCCCGGTCCAGGAGGATCCCACATGCCGAGGAGTGGCTGGGCCCGTGAGCCATGGCCGCTGAGCCTGCGCGTCCGGAGCCTGTGCTCCACAACGGGAGAGGGCACAACAGTGAGAGGCCCGCGTACCGCAAAAAAACAAACAAACAAATAAAACAAGGTCCTACTATATAGCACAAGGAACTATAGTCAATATCCTGTGATAAACCATAATGGAAAAGAAAATGAAAAAGCATATATGTGTATAACTGGGTCACTGCCGCACAGCAGAAATTAACACAACGTTGTAAGTCAACTAGACTTCAATAAAATAAATTTTAAAAAATTAAATGAAAATTTCCTAATTATATATTTCCCTCTAATGTACAACTACCTTGACACATGGAGATTGAAAACATAAAACAAACAAAACAAAAATCTCCCAACTGTCTGGTTAAGTGACTAAATTAACAAGGGAGGCTTATTTAAAAGAGAATGCATTTCAGCTTGCCACACAAACGCGTATCTATCCATAATTCAAATTAAACATCTGCCTCACTGCGTGAAGCAATCCACCAGAGGGATTAGAGGAGCAAGAAGAGAATCACAAAACCTTCAGGGGTAGTTAAAAAGAAATCAGTATGGTTTAGGGAAGGTTATTTTTAGGACGAGATGATAGCCTTCAGGATCTTATTTCCTTGACCAGGGATTGAACCCAGGCCCCCATTGTGAAAGCGCTGAGTCCTAACCACTGGACCTCCAGGGAATTCCCATGAGATGATTGAGAAAGTTTATATGCTCAGAGCTAAGAGGAAATTAAGTGGAAGAAGCAAAGAAAAAAATTAAATGAGTACTGGGCTTCCCTGGTGGCGCAGTGGTTGAGAGTCCACCTGCCGATGCAGGGGACACAGGTTCGAGCCCCGGTCCGGGAGGATCCCACATGCCGAGGAGCGGCTGGGCCCGTGAGCCATGGCCGCTGAGCCTGTGCGTCCGGAGCCTGCGCTCCGCAAGGGGAGAGGCCACAACAGTGAGAGGCCTGCGTATTGCAAAAAACAAAAACAAAAATTAAATGAGTACTTATCTAAATCCCTTCTTAGGAGATTTGCAGCATCTCATGTAAACTTTCTGTAAACAGTATCAATATATAACGATTACTGTATTGTTACTATAATAATATTATTATTATTATTGTTCTCACTTTACAGAGTTGAAATCAGAGGTTCTGTAAAGTTCTGTAAAGTGGAAGAGCTTGCTCTCTTTTAGGAAAGAGCGTTGTCCTGTGCATCTGATTCTGACACTCCACCTCTTCCAATACATCCCAGACTGGGAACTGATACATCAAACACAAAAGACAGGTGAGTTGATGGAAGGAGAGCCCAGGTGGAAGGATTAACGTGGGACAGGCTGACGGGACACCTCCTGTAAAATCGAGGCAGGATGGGTGAGAAGGCAAAGACATTATGCCAATAGAAGCAGGACTGTAGGTTGTAGGGATGTAAGTTAAGACTGGTGGTCAGGGACTTCCCTGGTGGCGCAGTGACTAAGAATCCGCTTGCCAATGCAGGGGACATGGGTTCGATCCCTGTCTGGGAAGATCCCACATGCTGCTAGAGCAACTAAGTCTGTGCACCACAACTACTGAAGCCTGTGCGCCCCGTGCTCTGCAACGAGAAGCCACTGCCGTGAGAAACCCATGCACCTCAACGAAGAGTAGCCCCTGCTCACACAACTAGAGAAAGCCCGTGTGTGCACAGCAACAAAGACCCAACACAGCCAAAAAAGAAAAAAGAAAAAGAAAAAAAAAAGACTGGTGGTCAAAGCTATTTTCTGGGAACAAATGACTCACCAAGGCTGTGTTTGTCTCTATCCTTTATCTATACTCTTTCCTGAAACACCTTTCTGCACAGGTATCTTAAAAAATTTTTTTATTAAAGTATAGTTGATTCACAGTGTTGTGTTAATTTCTGCTATACAGCAAAGTGACTCAGCTATACACATATATACTTTTTTTTATATTGTTTCCCATTATGGTTTGTCCCAGGGTGTAGAGTATATTTCCCTGAGCTATACAGTAGGACTTTGTTGTTCATCCATTCTATATGTAATAGTTTGCACCTGCTAACCCCAAACTCCCAACCCACCCCTTCCCCTTCCCCCTCGGCAACCGCAAGTCTGTGAGTTTGCTTGTTTTGTAGATAGGTTCATTTGCTGCACAGGTGTCTTGAATGATTCCACAGAAGCAGTTAAGATTACAGGGCTTGACATCAGTTAGACCCCGTTTCAAATATTGAGTCACCTCTTAGCGCCCCAGGCAAACGCCTTTAACTCACCTGTAACTCAGTTTCCTCTCTTGACAAACACCCTCAGGACCATATAGCACTTTGATGGCTGTAAGCCATAGTGAACATATTATTAGCAGAATTAACAAAGGAGTCTTGTAAGATGTGGACCAGACATCAGCTGGTCTCGACCCTTGAGTCAGAGCACCCCAATTCTGTCCTGCACTTTAGACCTAGAGATTGGGAAGAATTGAGAGCTGTACTGAAACACCCCAAACAGATATGTTTTGTGGGTAGACCCTTTCAGCAAAGCGGGGAAATGGGACACTTCCTTCTGCCTAAGGGTATCTTTGGTCTCTGGGCTCTGACTAGTCTAAATGGAGAGAGAGGGAGCACAGAACAGGGCGCAATGAACAGTTCCAACCAGGAATGGAGAAAAACGGGGAGAGAAAGGCACCAGGAACAAGACAGGAGAAACTACTCACCAAGTTCACTCCTCGTCTCCAAGACCAGATCCCAACTGGCAACCATGTGGTGACGGGTCTTTGGGGAATCTTGGGCCGGTGACGTTGTTGCCGTCCATTGGCTGCCACGGCTCTAAATGGCCAGACCCAGGGTAGATGTGGAGCAGCTGCTTTCTGCACCTGCATGCCCCGCCCCCTTCCCACCTAACAGGTGAGGATGCTGCATCACCCTTAGCACACCTGTGCCCAGGACCGCTACAGCCCTCACCTGGCTGTCCCAGAGCAATGATGTGTGTGTGTGTGTGTGTGTGTGTGTGTGTGTGTGTGTGTGTGTGTGTGTGGTGTCCCCTCATTTTACCAGACCTGGCATTTACTGACCACTCTCTAATGATGCTGCTGTTGTTTGTTCAATTGACTTTCTCCATAAAACTCTCTAACCTGGAGTCCTGTGAGCTCATAATATATATACCTGTTTGTTATCAAATGAATATTTTCCAACATTCTAAAGTGCCCCTCTTCTCACCATTGCTAATCACCAGGGAAATGCAAATTAAAAATACAATGAGATATCCCCTCACATCTGCCAAAATGGCCATAATCAGAAATACCACAAGTAACAAATGCTGGACAGGGTGTGAAGGACAGGGAACACTTGTTCACTGTTGTGGGAATGTAAATTGGGGCAGCCCCTATGGAGAACAGTATGGAAATTTCTCAAAAAACTAAAAATAAAACTACCATATGACCCAACAAGTCCACTCCAGGGTATATATCTGGAAAAAAACAAAAACTCTAATTTGAAAAGATACCTGCACCTCAACGGTCATAGCAGCACTATTCACAATAACCAAGATATGGAAGCAACCTAAGTGTCCACCAACGGAGGAATGGATAAAGAAGATGTGGTATATACATACAATGGAATATTACTCAGCCATAAAAAGAACATTTTGCCATTTGCAGCAACATGAAGGGACTTGGAGGGCATTATGCTAAGTGAAATAAGTCAGAGAAAGACAAATTGTATTTTATCACTTATATGCAGAATCTAAAAAAAGTGCAACAAACTAGTGAATATAACAAAAAAGACGCAGACTCACAGATATAGAGAACAAGCCACTGGTTACCAGTGAGGAGGGGGAGGGGCAATAGAGTGGTGGGGGAGTAGGAGGTACAAACTATTGGGTGTAAGACGGGCTACAAGGTTGTAGTGCACAGCATGGGGGAATTTAGCCAATATTTTGTAATAAATGTAAATGGAAAGTAAACTTTGAAAATTGTGTAAAAAATAAAAATTTTTTAAAAGTGCCCATCTTGGTTAATAGCAACACCAGCTACCTTGTGCCTCGAGCCTCCACATTAATGGTTACCTCCCAAAGTATTTCTTTCTTTTTTTCCGGCTTTATTGAGGGAATCATCAATGCTGTGTAGGCTTAAGGTGTATAACATGTTGATTTCACAGACATATACTGCAAAATGGTTACCACAGTAACAATATCTCCTACTTCGGTGGTTCCCAAACTTCACTGCAGGTTGGAATCACCTGGGGGAACTTTCGAACTCCCTCATACTTAGGCCACACCCGTTCCAATTAAGTCAGGATGTCTGGAGCTGGGAGCTAGGCTACAGCATCTTTAAAGATTCCGTGTTAATAAAGTGTGCCACGAAGATGGGAAACCTCGATCACACTTTCAGCCTTGCTCATCTCAAGGCATAGTCCCTCCTTGCTTTAGCAAAGTGGGGGTCTCCTAGGTCCTTCTGGGGAACGTGTCAGTTGAGGGGGGTTCTCTGGCTTTACACTGCTCACCTCCGAGCCTGCCCACCCCAGGCAAAGCATTTTGGGCAGCCTCACCTCAGTCACTGTGAATCCTTTTAGCAATGCATGACATGCGAAATTCTGGGCTCTGGAGAACAAATTAAAGCAAATTTTCACTTTAGAGTCCGACTCTGGATGGACATTTATTTCTGTGCACCCCTGAAGAATGGACTGGGGGTGGGGTTGAGGGTCTCAACTGCTCTGACTTTTGCAACAAAACCCCTTTAAAGAGTTGAGAAACCAACGTAGGTAATACCCGGTTATCACTTTGTGTAGAATAAGAGGACTGTTTCAAAAGAAAATACTTGTATGACTGCTTTCTAGATCTTTGAGTTCTAAATGCTGCCCTAATACTTTAGTCCTGTGCTAGATAGCTAGGACCTGAAAAACTGCAGTCTGGGGAACTCCCTGCTGGTCCAGAGGGCCCAGGTTCAATCCCTGGTTGGGGAAATAAATCCCACAAGCCACACGGTGTGGCCAGAAGAAAAAAAAAGCGCAGAGTCTGCCCTGATGTGCAGTCTATTCCACGACGTTGCACAGGAGGCCACCTGCACATTCTAAGGCTCCTCAAGGTCCTGTGATGGTCACTAGGGAGACAGAATTCAGGAAACCACCCTCTAGACCTTCCAAACTGGGTCCAGGTTCAGCCTAGTACACATCCAAGAGAAATTCGCTTTAATTTGTTTATTAATGGACTAAACTCCTTCAAAAAAAAAAGTTGAGTCATACTTCACTTTTTATTTTTATTTATTTATTTTTAATTAATTAATTTATTTTTGGCAGCATGGGGTCTTCATTGCTGTACGCAGGCTTTCTCTAGTTGCAGAGCCCTGGGGCTACTCTTTGTTGCGGTGCACGGGCTTCTAATTGTGGTGGCTTCTCTTGTTGTGGAGCATGGGCTCTAGGTGCGCAGGCTTCAGTAGCTGTGGCACACGGGCTCAGTAGTTGTGGTTCGCGGGCTCTAGATCAAAGGCTCAGTAGTTGTGGCACACGGGCTCAGTTGCTCCGCGGCATGTGAGATCTTCCCGGAGCAGGGCTCGAACCCGTGTCCCCTGCATTGGCAGGCAGATTCCCAACCACTGTGCCACCAGGGAAGTCCCACATTTCACTTTTTAAAAAAGAGTTCCCTAAACATGAGGTGATTTCCCTGTTCCATCACTTACTATATTATCTCCCTCAGAAATTTTCTCTGGACCCTGTTTTTTTCCTATTTTTTTATTATTTTAAAAACTTTTAATTTTGTATTGGATTGGAGTATAGCCAATTAACAATGCTGTGATAGTTTCAGGTGCACAGTAAAGGGACTCAGCCCTACATATCCATGTATCCATTCTCCCCCAAAGACTTCTCCCATCCAGGCTGCCACATAACATTGAGCAGAGTTCCCTGTGCTATACAGTAGCGGACCCTCTTTTGAGGCAAGATGTTTTCCTTCGTAACAGTTGACGTACAAGTCTATTTGTAAATAAACAACACTTGACAAGTTTTTGAATTGCATTCATGCACATTTTTAATTCAATTCTCACAATACTCCAGTAGGTGAGTCAGATATTTCCCAGAGACAATGTTAACATGACATGTTCAATGACTTCCAGAAGCCAGGAATAGAAGTGAGCTGGAACGCTCCTTATCGTGCTGCCCCCAATTCCGTGACTAATCTATGTCTGACACGTGACCTTCAGTATCTCCGAGGGAGCTATTTGGAGGTCACGCGTTACACCATTTCCCAGAACTAACTGAGCCATTGTAGACTCAGAATGGCCCACAGCATAGGAAACCACTGCCCAATTTTTCATCAGGAAAAACTTATCCAGGGCGTCACCAGATCAATGTGTCCACTCTGCCTTATCACAGCACTCATCTTTCCAGTCCTGAACTATCTTCAGTATTTTGTCGTTCACTACTGGGCCCTCTAGTCTTCTCATCATATCCACTCCATCGCTCTGTTTCTTCTCCCTGAGAAGGATAAGAATCAGGTTTGGTTCTCCTATGCTTGGTTTTCTTTTGCAGTGCTGGAAAATATGTAAAACCTCTAGGACAGAAATTTACCACCCATGAGATTGATATAGTAAGTCCCCTACATACGAACACATTCCGTTCTGAGAGCGCGTTTGTAAGTCCAATTTGTTCGTAAGTCCAACAAAGTTAGCCTAGGTACCCAACTAACACAATCAGCTATATAGTACTGTACTATAATAGGTTTATAATACTTTTCACACAAATAATACATAAAAGCAAAGAAAACATTTTTAATCTTACAGAACAGTACCTTGGAAAGTACAATAGTACAGTATAACAGCTGGCATACAGGGGCTGGCATTGAGTGAACAGGCAAGAAGAGTTACTGACTGGAGGAGGGAGAGGAGGTGGGACATGGCAGAGCTGAAGGATCCTCAGCCATAGGAGACAGAGGGCAAGCTGCACAACCAGTAGAGGGCGCATGCACGAGACAATGTATGCCAGACAGGCACACACAGATGTGAATGCACGTTCACATCTCTGAAAGCTCGCAACTTGAAGGTTCATATGTAGGGGACTTACTGTAAATAGAATATTGCCTGCCGTATCAGTAAACAAAGGATGTCACAGTCATCAGTGATTGCAACCCAGTGGTGAGCTGGTGAGCACCGAGGCAACTCAGGAAGGAAACAAAGAACACCTGCCATCTAGCAGCCAACAGACTACAGCCACTCCCCACGGTGAGCCCTGAGGGAACTCAGGATGAGAAAACACAGGATACTGACCCCAAGTAGCTGAGATACATACCAAAGGAATGATTTCAGTGAGCCCAGACTCTTGCATCTTCCCATACACAGAAAAGTGCTATACGACTTAACTCGAGGTATCTGCTTTTCTTTTATTAACAGTAATCTTTTGTTCCTACCACCTGCCCTTTGTTGCAAAACTCCTATATATCCTAGCTCCCCGCTCACCTCCTCAGAGCAGTTTTCTCAGGGTTACTTGAGACTCTGACTCCTGGGCTTGAAGTCCTAAAAATTCCTACTAAATAAAACCTACCTCTCAACTTGTAGGCTGTGAATGTATTTTTCTGGTCAATGAGCTCAAAATCAATGGTGCAGCTCTCAAGAGCTCAGGGATGAAGCCCAGGTGCCTTGGATCCACCAATTAGAAGGTGTGGCAGGTGCCTCCAAGTGGCCCAAAGATCCTCCTTCCTGTTATTCACACTCTCATGTAGCCCCCTCTCTCACTGGGCTATAGTGGGTCTGTGTGACCATTAGAATAGAGCAGAAGGGATGGGTCTTTCAAGATTCAGTAATAAAAGACTGTGGCTCTGTTTTGGGCACTTTTGCCCCCCCTTCCCCCTTCCTCCCTCTCCCATCACTTGTTCAGGAGGCAGCTAGCTGCAACGTTAGGAGCAGCCTTGCAGAGGGCAACTGAGGCCTCCTGCCAACAGCCACGTGGGTGAGCTTGGAGGTTGGTCCTCCAGCCTCATCACCTTCCAGTCAACACCTTAATTCAACTCGTAAAAGAGCCTGAGTAGAACCATCCAGTTAAACTGCTCCCGTATTTCTGACCTTCAGAAATTTTACAACAGATGTGTGTTGCCTTATTAAGCATTGAGATAATTTGTTCCAGAGCAAAAGATAATGAATAAACCAGCTGTTTCCTATGACCTATACCCAGAATCCATCGATAATTGAGATCATGATGGTCTCAGGCACTGAACTTAGTGCCTTATAGATGCACTTTCTTCCAATCCTCATAGTGTCTCCTGGAGGAGGATGCCAAGCCAAAATTATAGATGGAGAAACAGAAAGATCCACTAAGCACTTCACAGCCACAGATCTGGTAAGTGATGATAACACATTCATTTGTTTAAGACAGGAGAGAAGATGAAGAAACAAACAGTTTAAGAGCAGATGGCTATGTTTTTACTTTTTTTTTTTTTACAGTTGGCCAAGAGGCACATGAAAAGATGCTCAACATTGCTAATTATTAGAGAAATGCGAATCAAAACTACAATGAGGGGACATCCCTGGCGGTCCAGTGGTTAAGACTCCGCACTTCCAATGCAGGGGGTGCGGATTCGATCCCTGGTCGGGGAGCTAAGATCCCACAAGCTGTGAGGCATAGCCAAAAATAAATAAATAAAAATTTTTTAAAAATGCAATGAGCTACCACCTCATACCAGTCAGAATGGCCGTCATCAAAAAATCTAGAAACAATGAATGATGGAGAGGGTGTGGAGAAAAGGGAACCCTCCTACATTGTTGGTGGGAATATAAATTGGTACAGCCACTATGGAGAACAGTGTGGTGTTTCCTTAAGAAACTAAAAATAGAGTTACCATATGATCCAGCAATCCCATTCCTGAGCATATATCCAGAGAAAACCATAACCTGAAAGAATACATGCCCCGCAGTGTTCACCGTAGCACTGTTTCTGATAGCCAAGACATGAAGCAACTTAAATGTCCATCAACAGAAGAATGGGTAAAGAAGATGTGCTACATATATACAATGGAATATTAATTACTCAGCCATAAAAAAGAACGAAATAATGCAATTTGCAGCAACATGCATGGGCTGGAGATTATCATACTGAGTGAAGTAAGTCAGACAGAGAAAGACAAATACCATATGATATTGCTTATATGCGGAACCTAAAAGAAATGATACAAATGAACTGATTTACAAAACAGAAACAGACTCACAGACTTAGAGAATGAACTTATGGTTACGGGGGAGGGGGAGAGTTGGGGGGAGGGGTAGATTGGGAGTTTGGGATTGATATGTACACACTATACTTAAAAGAGATAACCAACAAGGACCTACTGTAAAAAACAAACAAACAAATATTTAAAAAAAAAAAAAAAAAGAGCAGACAGTAGAATCCAGGTTTATTTTCTCATTTCACACGCAGGAGTTGTGGTTTGTCAGCCCCATGAAGGAAACTATAAATCCCCAGGAGGGCTTCCCTGGTGGTGCAGTGGTTAAGAATCCGCCTGCCAATGCAGGGGACACGGGTTCGAGCCCTGGTCCGGGAAGATCCCACATGTGGAGCAACTAAGCCTGTGCACCACAACTACTGAGCCTGCACTCTAGAGCCCGCGAGCCACAACTACCGAAGCCCACGCACCTAGAGCCCATGCTCTGCAACAAGAGAAGCCACTGCAATGAGAAGCCCGTGCACCGCAACGAAGAGTAGCCCCCGCTCGCAGCAACTAGAGAAAGCCCGTGCGCAGCAACGAAGACCCAACGCAGCCAAAAATAAATAAATAAAATAAATAAATTTATTTTTAAATATCCCTAGGAAAGGAACAAAGGTCATTAGCAACATCTGCCGACAGCATTTGGGGTCCAGAATCTCACTGCTGATGAGGATGTTTCCTAGGGCTATGCATCCTGCACAGGGAACCCAGTGGAGACTTACAGAGAGACCTCAGATCCCCACTTCCTCTTCCTGACGGCCTCACGCAGGTGGAGGATGCCCCCGAACCCGATGTCGTTCTTGCTCAAGTCCAGGTATCTCAGAGTTTGGTTGTTGAGGAGCACAGAAGCCATGGCCCGGCAGCAGACGGAGGTGAACAGGCACTTGTCCAGCCTGTGGGAGAGAAACAGGCAGCGGAAAAGTCACCACATCCCTCACCTGAGAGCTCAGCCAGCCTAGCTGCTCACAGCCTGGAAATCACACTCTGACCGGAATGAGTCATTTCATTCCAAGTATCTTATTTTTCTTTTTAAAAATGTTATTTTATTTTGGAGTATAGTTGATTAACAATGTTGTGTTAGTTTCAGACATACAGCAAAGGGATTCAGTTGTACATATACATGTATCTATTCTTTTTCAAATTCTTTTCTCATTTAGGCTATTACAGAATATTAAGCAGAGGTCTCTGTGCTATACAGTAAGTCCTTGTTGATTATTTTAAATATAGTAGTAGGACTTCCCTGGTGGCACAGTGGTTAAGAATCCACCTGCCAATGCAGGGGACAGGGATTCGATCCCTGGTCAGGGAAGATCCCACATGCTGTGGAGCAACTAAGCCCGTGCACCACAACTACTGAGCCTGTGCTCTAGAGCCCATGAGCCACAAGTACTGAAGCCGTGCACCTAGAGCCCGTGCTCTGCAACAAAGAGTAGCCACTGCTCGCTGCAACTAGAGAAAGCCCGCGAGCAGCAATGAAGACCCAACACAGCCAAAAATAAATAAATAAATAATTAAAAAAAAAAAAACAACCCAAGACTAACTTTCTGGAGTAAAAGAATTGTGACCTCCAGAACTCCCTTCGAGTAATTATCAACAAAAATGAAATCCATTATCAGGACTAATCCTAGAAATTAAGGATGTAACATACTGTGATTTAAATGCTCTAGACTTAGGTGATATCACTTATATGTGCAATATTAAAAAGAACACAAATGAATATATTATATATGCAAAATAAAAGTGAGGCAGGAGATAGATGGGTTCCAGGCCAGACATTCGTTATCAGCCCCCTGTTTACATTTCCTGAAGCAAGAGACAAACGGGCTCCAGGACTACATATTTATGACCGGACTCCTGTCTATATTTCGAGATCTGCACCTCGATATAAAAACCAGCGACAGAAATAGGGTAAATAACCAGACACTGGACATTTTTATGGCAGGAACAGAGTGGGACAAACTCTGTTGAAAGATCAAGAGGTTACGTATTTCCCATCCTTGGGGCAAGGGAGACATTGCACATGTGCAGAAAGGCTCCTTGGGGGTCAAAAAAGGAGGGGCACCACCGCATAACATGTGATGCTAAGGCCCTCCCATAGGCCTCTGGGATGAAATCCATCTTGGAAAAAAGTTGCACACGCAAGTTGGGGAGGGTCCTAGGGAAGGTCAGGTGTGGAAAAAGAAACCAGATAACTGGCCAAAGGTAAACAAAGACCCGGGAGAACTGCCTTATATGAATGACTTAACCGCCTCTTTATGGGGCTACTCCTCATTAGGGGGTACGCCCACACCCTTTCTCTCCAGGTGTGCGTCTCTGCCCTGCTTCTATCTTAACTAAGCAAACTGTTTCTCCATGTGCTCTCCCACTTGTTGTTGTGCTATGTCTCTAATAATAAACTTTGTACCTGTTTACAGGTTTCTTTTTTGCCTCTGTAAGAAATGCATTTTTCACTGGGGGCAAGAGCCAGGGGGTGTGGTGGCTAGGATTCCTGGTTTTCATCCAGGCTCCCCAGGTTCAATTCCTGGGCAGGGAATTAAGATCTCGCTTCACACCACCACTCACTGCTGCCTCTCCGAGATCAGAAGCAGTCTCAGAGACATAGAAAACAAACTGGTGGTTACCAAAGGGGAGAGGGAAGAGGGGAGGGACAAATTAGGTGTACAGAATTAAGAGATACAAACTGTTATTTATAAAATAGATAAGCAACAAGAACATATTGTACAGCATAGGGAATTGTAACCATTATCTTATAATAATGTTTAATGGGGGTATAATCTATGAAAATACAGAATCACTATGCTGTACACCTAAAACTAATATAATATTATGAATCAACTTTACTTCAAAAAAAAATAAAAGCTAACATTTCTGAGTGAAAAAAAGTGATCTAGACTTAGAACCCGCATCATACCAACAGTGAACAGAAAATGCAGGTAGGAAAGAGGCAAAAAAAAAGTTGTATATGTATAACTGAATCACCTTGCTGTACATCTGAAACTAACACAACATTGTTAATCAACTATACACCAATAATAAAAAAAAACTCAAAAAAATGTTTCAACCTTTGTCATCAGAGATGTCTATAAATCTTTTCTAAATATTTAGGGTAACCACTAAAACAATTAAAAATAGGATGAATTCTTTCGAATCACTTGGCTAGTATGCATGTTAGCATAGAGACCTTTAGCAGAAGGAAAAAATATATATAAAAAAAAGATTCCCTAAGCATAAACATTGATTTTGGGAGACTCGCCATCTAAGGTATTAGTCTAAAATTAACAAATTCTTCTTTATCTTTCACTGAATGGAAGAATTTAACAATGGTCCTTAAACTCTAGCATTCACGGGAATCATGGGAGGTGATTGTGAAGCACAGACTGGGGGGGTCCCCACCCTCAGGGCACCACAAGATCCAGCAACCCCACTTATGGGAATGGACCCAAAGGAATTGAAACCAGGATATGGAAGAGATACCTGCACCCTCATGTTCATAGCAGCACTATTCACAATAGCCAAGACACGGAAGCAACCTCAATTCCCATCGACAGATGAATGGGTAAAGAAGATGTGGCATATACATACAATGGAATATTACTCAGCCGATAAAAAGAACGAAATTCTGTTTGTGACAACATGGGTGGACCTTGAGGGCATTATGGTCAGTGACATAAACCAGACACAGAGAGACAAATGATGCAAGAATTTGCCTTTCTAACAACTTCCCTGATGAAAAGGTTCCTAGTCTGAGGACTGAACGTTGAGAACCACCGCTCTGAAGTTTCCAAGTCCTCCAACCAAATGGAGGGAACACCCCAGAAGTGCAAAACACATTCCCACATTCTACCCCAAGAGAATTTTATAGACACTTGGTCTCAAAGAAGGAAACGGGGACAACTTACTCAAGAATCTGTAGGCCAGAGTCAGGGTTCATCAGGGCCTGACAGAGCAGGATAAGCCCGTCGTCCTTCAGGCTGTTAAAACCAAGGTCCAGACTTCTCAGGTTTTTATTTTTATCAAGAGCAGAAGCCATATCCTGACAGCACTCAGAGGTCAAGGCACAATTTCTCAGCCTGCAGAGAAACACCAAAACACCCTTAGCTTTCTTTCCTGCCTTTTCTTCTTTTTTGGTATAACAGTTTTATCAAGATATAATTAACGTGCCATTTAGTTCACCCATTGGAAGTGTACACACCATTGGTTTTCAGTATATCTACAGAGTTGCACAACATTTACCATGATTCTAGAACATTTTCATCACCCCAAAAAGGAAAACGGTGTACGTTTTAGCAGTCATTCCCAATTTCTTCCCCCACCCACCCCAGCTCTAGCAACCACTAATCTGCTTTCTCTTCCTGTCAATTTGCCTATTCTGGACATTTAATATAAATAGAATCATACTATATGTGGTCTTTTGTGATTGGCTTCTTTCATTTAGCATAATATTTTCAAGATTCATCCACTTTGCAGCATGTATTAATATATAGTTTGTTGCTTTTTATGGTTGAATAATATTCCATCATATGGATAGAGCACACTTTATCCATTCATCAGCTTTTGGACACTTGGATTGTTTCCCACTTTTTTGTTACTACAAATAATGCTGCTATGGAAATCCGTGTACAATTTTTTGTGCAGATTTTGTTTTTATTTCTCTTGCATGTATACCAAGGAGTAGAATTGCTGACTCATGTTACGTTTCTGTTTAACCTTTTGAGGAGAGACCCGTCTGTTTTCCAAAGCAGCTGCACCATTTCTTGCTTCTTTTTGGGATCCTGAAAGCTTCAGTGGGTTCAGGGGATATTGTGTGTCAGTTCAGCATTTCTGGTTTTACCAGCCAGCAAATTTCTTTACGGTTTAAGACAGTCTGAGTTTAATTTCTGTTAATGACAGCCAATGTGCCCTGATACCTAGGGGAAGTCATTTAAAGAATTCAGGATAGAGTGAGATAAACACCAAATAGGATATCAGTTAGTATGTATGCTGGTCCATATCACTGAGGTTGATACATGACTCACTTCTAAGCAGAAAGCCAGGTCACATTACATTATTCTGATCTCAGAGGTCTAACACTCACTCCCAAACTCTAGGAGTTAGAGGAATACATTGGATCAGAGGTTCCCAAACTTTCTCCATTTATGCCCTTCTTAGCATCTCACTTTTTTCACATCACCCCTGTACTTAATTAAATTTTGCTCTGTGGAATTCCCTGGGGGTCCACGGGTTAGGACTCCACGCTTTCACTGCCAAGGGTCCGGGGTTCAATCCCTGGTCAGGGAACTAAGATCCCACAAGCCGCACAGCATGGCCAAAAAATAAAATAAAATCTGTTTAAAAACATTATTGCAATGCACTTGCTCTCGTGATCGCAATTGCTAAAGATGGAGCTTTGCAAAGACATGACATCATTGAAAGGAAGGTAGCACAACCTGATATTAGAACAGAACCACCTCAGGCTAATTGTTCTTGCCACGATGAACAGATGTCAGTATCTCTTACATTTAAAATATCCTGCAGCGCCTCTGTGAGTTCACCCCTGGGTACCTCGGCACACAGTTTGAGAACTCTGCTGCTAGATAATTTGCCTCTGAAACTGAAATCATAACCACCTTCCTCTTTATTATGCTTTCTTCCAGTATCAGCACAATGCCTAATATGCAGTAGGGGCTTAATAAGTATGTTGCATAAATGGACACATATATCACAGTTGCTCTCCATTGCCCTATTCTACTCCAGGGAGTTCCAAAAATAGGACATTTGGGGACTTACACCAGCCTCTGCAGAGGATACTGAGAGCGTTGCAAGGCATTCCAAAGCTGTTTCGCCCCATCGTCCTTCAAGGCATTTTTTGCCAAGCTCAAATGGGTCAGATTCTTGTTACTCACAAGAGAAGAGATAAGACTTTTGCAGGAAAGTGACGTGAGGTCACAGTTCTCCAACCTGTGGGAGAGACACACACAGACAGGGTGCAATTTAATTCATGCCTGCAACAGGATTTTCCTTGTCTCGTGCTGAGAGATGAAGATTTCAATCAGGGCTTTCCTTCTAAATGCAAAGGCCTCATCCTACTTCTGTTACCAGCTCTTAGGACTTCCCAGATTTAAGGGGGAGGATAGAATTTTGATGTGAGAAGCAATTGGGGATCAGGAAAACAGTTACAGAGCGGGATGAAGAGGGAAGAGAAAGGGACCAGCAATGACTAAACAGTAAATAACATATATGGAGGTGACCTGGGAAGAGACACCATCTCACAAGGTAAAGAAAAATAGAAACACGCACTGAAGACAGAAGCAGGCACTCGTATTAGAGAAACTAAGATGTATAGGAAGGTCCTGGAAACGTTTTCATTCGTGGTGAGGGAAGTACAAATGTAAACAAGAAAGTATCTAATGTTGTAATAACTTTGCATGGTGACAGATGATAACTAGACTTATCATGGAGATCATTTTGTAACGTAGAAAAATATCAGATCACTGTGCCGTACACCTGAAACTCATAATATTGTAAGTCAATTATACTTCAATTAAAAAATAATAAAGTGGTACTTGAGTCATAAATAAACAATAACATGTTATTTTCTGCTCAACAGATTGTCAAAAGCAGTAACAGTAACAAGAGTCAGATGAGAATTTGGAGTTGGGGGAACTTTCATACACACCATTGGTGGGACTGCAAATTGGTACCAACAGTCTGGAAACAATCCTGGTAGAAGTGAAGATGAATGCTCTCCATGACATGGCAATTCTACTAACGTGTGTCGGTGTGTCGGGGTGTGTGTGCGTGCGTGTGTGTGTGTTAATAGCTCAACCCTCGGTGGCAAGTAAGATGGACACCTAAATTGTTGCACATTCATACAAATGTTATCATTCAGCACGAAAGAGGAACAGCCTATAGAAACAACTAAACACTGATGAAGACTAAAATGCCGGTTGATTTGAAAAAGCACACACGCTTAATGAGGCCACTTATGTGAAATTCAAAGCACTGCAAAACTGTGCTCTGTCTAAGGATCCATATACAGTATTATCAGTGTAAATACAAATAAGGAGCCTGATCAACCCAATTCAAGATGGCTATGCGGGGGTGGGGGTCATGGGGTTGGGAATTGATATGATCAGTGGGGAAGGAAAATAGTACCGGTGAGGTTCTATTTCATAAACTGGATAATGGACACATCAAGCTCATTATAATTATATATTCTAGGATATTAGGTGCAAATATGTACTTTTATGTAGTTCTGTCTCTCTGTCTCTGTCTCTCTGTCTGTCTGTCTCTCTCTCAACTCAAGCCTTCATTGCCCCATCTATGTCATTAACAATCACGACTTAATTTTGCTCCATTATACACACATTCCCCCATTTCTGTGTTTCTCCTAGAAACACTCAATCTACCAAACAACTGGGCAACAGCATGACGACCACAAAAAGACTTACGACAGCTTCTCCAGTTGGGCCACTGGCAGGTGGTGACAGGGTTCAAACCTCTCCAGGGAGCTACGTTTCAGCATTAGAGTCTTCAGGTGAACATTGTTTTTGAGATTCCTGGTGAGATCAGCCCAATTTCTCGGGCTGAAAGGGCAATCTTCCAACCTACAGAAGCCACGCAAAAATGCTGAACCTTAGCTTCTGGGGAAAATGGTACCCACATAGCCACCTAGACCTCACCTACTGTCTCACATCCTTGTTCGTCACCCAGGAGTGATTGGAGGGGTGATTTCCATCTTCCCTGAGTAAACCTGCATCAAATTCAGCATCTGAATTACAAATAATCAATAGAAAATAATACACACTCAGGGCCATGACAAATTGGCATGGGCTAACTGTCGGGCTCGAATCCCAAACCAGGGACTTGATTCTGCCCCTGAAACACAACTTCTTTTTACATTTATTGGCCAAACTATTTTCAGGATAAAGAATGAGATTCAGTCAAACTATGGCCTGTGGACCAAATTTGCATTACCACCTGGTCCTGTAGAGCCTGTGAACTGAGTGATCTAAATTTTTTTTTAAATTTGGGCTTCCCTGGTGGTGCAGTGGTTGAGAGTCCGCCTGCCGATGCAAGGGATGCGGGTTCATGCCCCGGTCCGGGAAGGTCCCACATGCCGCGGAGCGGCTGGGCCCATGAGCCATGGCCGCTGAGCCTGCGCGTCCGGAGCCTGTGCTCCGCAACGGGAGAGGCCACAACAGTGAGAGGCCCGCATACCGCAAAAAAAAAAAAAACTTAAAATTTATTTTTGGCTGTGTTGGGTCTTTGTTGCTGCACATGGGCTTTCTCTAGCTGCAGCGAGAGGGGGCTACTCTTTGTTGCAGTGTGCGGGCTTCTCATTGCGGTGGCTTCTCTTGTTGCGGAGCACAGGTTCTAAGGCGCACGGGCTCAGTAGTTGTGGCTCGCGGGCTCTAGAGCGCAGGCTCAGTAGTTGTGGCACACAGGCTTAGTTGCTCCGTGACATGTGGGATCTTCCCAGACCAGGGCTCGAACTCATGTCCCCTGCATTGGCAGGTGGATTCTTAACCACTGCACCACCAGGGAAATCCCTAAAATTTTTTTTAATAGTTAAAGAATATTTTGTGACACATGAAAATTAAATGAAATTCAAATTGCAGTGCTCATACATAAATAAAATCACTAGTAAATTATATAATTATTACAGTTATTAATAATACAATTGATAATAACTCATTAAAGTTATTGATGAACTCTATGAATACATAATTATTAATCATAATAAAGTTTTATTGGAACACAACCATGTCTATTCATTTGCATATTGGCAATGGATATTTTAGCACTCTGTCACCACTATTTAATTCAGATGTTATAGCAGAGTTGAATAGTCATGACAGAGACTGTACGTCTTGCAAAGTTGAAAATATTCCTTACCTGGCCCTTCATAGAAAAGGTTTGCTGAATGCTGACACTGATAATAATATAGTAAGAAAAATTAGGAAGTAATGAGTTTTAACTATTACCTTTGTTTTTTAATATAATTTATTCGATACTAAGTTTATGTGAGTTAGTTTTTTAATAATGCTGTTTAACAACCCTCACCAAATTCCTGAATGTTTAACAATCAGCTCTTGCAAGCCAGGGTGGGCTGGCCCAAGCTCACCCCTAAGGCTATGGTTTCTCTATCTCAGACACACCTGGGACATCAAATTGTAGTTTTCAAGCTGAGTGAAACTTAGAACCAGAGGGTAGAATGGTGGTTGCAGGGGGCTGGGGTGGGGGAAATGATGGTCAAAGGGCACAAACTTATAGTTATAAGATGAATAAATTCTGGAGACCTAATGTACATCATAGTGACAATGGTTAACAAGACTGTAGTGTATACTTGACGTTGGCTAAGAGAGTTGATCTCAAGTGTTCAGATGGTGGCTTTGTGAGGTGGCACATGGGTTATGTAGCCTGACTGGCAATCATTTCACAGTGCATACATATATGAAATTGTCACCTTAAAAAACATCTGAGTGAACAGCCATAAAAAAGAATGAAATATTGCCATTCGCGGCAACATGGATGGACCCAGAGATTATCATACTGAGTGAAGTGAGTTAACGACAAATATTTTGATATCACTTATACTGGAATCTAAAACATAATATAAATAAATTTATTTATAAAAGAGAAACAAACTCACAGACATAGAAAATAAACTTATGGTTACGAAAGGGGAAAGGGGTGGGGAGAGAGATAAATTAGGAGTTTGGGATCAACAGATACACACCATTATATATAAAATAGATAAACAATAAGGGTTTACTGTATAGCACAGGGAACTATATTCAATATCTCACAATAACCTATAATGGAAGAGCATCTGCAAAAATATATGTATAACACAACAATGTAAAGCAATTATACTCCAATAAAGATGTTAAAAAAATACATATGGAGGGCTTCCCTGGTGGCGCAGCACTTAAGAATCCCACCTGCCAATGCAGGGGATACGGGTTAGAGCCCTGGTCCGGGAAGGTCCCACATGCCGCGGAGCAACTAAGCCCGTGTGCCACAACTACTGAGCCTGTGCTCTAGAGCCCACAAGCCACAGCT
>NW_006785389.1:23660-26809 GCF_000442215.2 Lipotes vexillifer | reverse complement strand
GGGTGCCACAACTACTGAAGCCTGCTCGCCTAGAGCCCGTGCTCTGCAACAAGAGAAGCCACCACAATGAGAAACCCACGCACTGCAACAAACACCCAACTCAGCCAAAAATAAATAAATAAATTTATTTTTAAAAATATATATGTATAACTGAATCACTTTGCTGTACACCCGAAACTAACACAATATTGTAAATCAACTATACTTTGATAAAAGAAAAAAGCTGAGTGAAACTGACAACTGATTACAGTAAGATGTCAGGCAGGCTGAGCATGTAACCCCCACCTCTGAATGGACCACCTGGGTACCAGGGTTCTCTCTCCATCCCTCCCAGTCTCACCTCAGACACTGTAGAAAACACTGGGGGTGTTTCAAGGCATTGCACAGAAACTCCATGACCTGGCATCTCACTTCCGTGTCTTGTATTTCCAAGTATCTCAGGTACTCGTTTTCCACCAAAACTCTGATTAAGTCTTCATTCAACACGAGGGGGCTCACGTGCCTAAAGCTGCAGAGGTAAGCAGTGTCCGGGTATCATAGGCTCGCATCAGCCCATCAGCTCTTTTTTCTTGAACAGCTTTATTGAGGTATAATCGACACACCAAAAAAAGTGCCTCTACCATATACCTAATGCACCCAATTTCATGAGTTTGGATGTGTTCATACACCCATGAAACCATCACCACAATCAAGGTGGCTAATTAGTTTTTTTTTCCCCTCCAGCTTTGTTGAGATGATACAGATAACAATGTATCAGTTTAAATCACTTGTTGATTTGATGCACTTACATATTGCAAAATGATCACCACTTGAGCATCAGCTAACCGCCTCCATCTGGTCACATACTTACCATTTCTTTTTTGGGGTGAGAACATTGAGGATCTATTCTCTTAGCAACTTTCAAGTATACCACACAGTATTGTTAACTATGGTCACCATGCTGTGCATTAGAAAGTATTCAATGTTTAACTGGAAGTTTATAGTACATTTTTTGTGTGTGTGGTACGCGGGCCTGTCACTGTTGTGGCCTCTCCCGTTGCGGAGCACAGGCTCCGGACGCACAGGCTCAGCAGCCATGGCTCACGGGCCCAGCCGCTCCGCAGCACGTGGGATCTTTCCGGACCGGGGCGCGAACCTGCGTCCCCCGCATCGGCAGGCGGACTCTCAACCACTGCGCCACCAGGGAAGCCCTATAGTACATTTTGACCAACATTTCCCCATTTGCTAATTAGTTCTTCGTTCAATCAGTCCATAAATGCGTGAGGCCACTTTCTGTGCAGGCTCCAAACTGGATTCTCTTCTCAGCTCAGCCTCCTAGTTGGACGACCTTACGTGAGTCACTTAATCTCCCCAAGATTCATTTCACGTCCTCGAGAGAGCTCATGACGTTTTCCACGTAGGACGGTCGCGAGCGTTAACACAAGTGATGCCTGTAAGAGGTTCTGCATAGGGCTTGATGTAGAAAGGGAGGCACTCAAAAAATTGGAGCTAGGTACTCCCCAGGTGGTCCAGGGGTTAAGACTTTGCCTTCCAATGCAGGGGGTGTGTGGGTTCGACCTCCGGTCCGGGAGCTAAGATTCCCACATGTCTCGTGGCCAGAAAAGCAAAACATAAAACAGAAGCAATATAGTGTAACAAATTCAATAAAGATTTTTTAAAAATTGGTCCACATCAAAAAAAATCTTTTTAAAACAATGGGAGTTAATGACAATCTTTATAATAACAGGAGAGAAAATAGGTCAGATACTGGTCAAGTGGGCTATTTCAAGGAATTTTGATGAAATATTGAGTTTCTGGGTTTTAAAAACCATAAGGAGAGGGTGTATAAGGTAATAGCTAAGAGAACTGATTCTGGAGTTTAAATCTGTATCCCAATTACGTACCAGCTGTGTAACCTCATGCCCTAGCTTCCTCATGAAATACCTACTTCTTTAGGATGGTTGTGAGTTTTAAGAGCACTGAAATGTAATGCTGGACCTAAGACAGCCCAGCAGAGGGTGAGTGCTACATAAATATCTGTACATTTTTTGCTATTGAAGATAATGTTGCAGTGATGTTCTCAACCATTCCTCCGAGTATGTGCATATGTATTTACCTTGGGTGGATTTTAAAAAGTGGACCTTGGGGTCAAGGTGTATATGCATTTTTCATTTTGTAGAGCCTGCCAAACTGCAACTGGATCTGGCTCACTTTCTTCCCTCTTTCATGGAAATCTTGACCTGTGACACGCAGGGGCCTGCTAAGCGTGATGCATCACAGAAGTGTGGTGTGGTGATGGAGGAGGCGAGCCCCAGACCACCTGAGATGGAGAGCATTCCCCAAAGCTTACCAGCTGTGTGATCTCAGACAAGTCACTTAACCTCTCTGGTTCTCCCTTTAAAAAAATCAGGATAACAGTACTTACCCCAAAGGAATGCAGTGGTACACCATACTAAGTACCTGCTTAGGACATCACCATTCAGGCAGTAAAAACAACTAGGAGTTTTAGTTTTTTGAGGAACCTCCATGCTGTTTTCCACAGTGGCCACCAATTCATGTTTTCACCAACAGTGCACTGGGGTTCTCTTTTCTCTGCATCCTCACCAACACTTATTATCTCTTGTGTTTTTGTTGACAGGTGTGAGGTGATATGTCATTGTGGTTTTCATCTGCATTCCTCTAATGTTTAGTGATGTTGAGCCTCTTTTCATGAGCCTATTGGCCATCTGTATGTCTTCTTTAGAAAAATAACCTCACTTACATGTGAATCTAAAAAATAACGAAACTCATAGAAAAAGAGATCAGATTTATGGTTGTCAGAGGCGGGGGTGGGGGAATTGAGTGAAGGTGGTCAGAATGTACAAGCTTCCAATTATAAGACAAATAAGTGCTGGGGTGACTGTAGTTAACACTGCTGTGTGGTAGATTTGAAAGATGCTAAGAGAGTAGACCATTCAATCACTAGGAAAGAACATTTTGGTAACTGTATGAGGTGATGGATGGTAACTAAACTTACTGTGCTCATCATTTTGCAATATATGTATGTCAAGTCATTATGCTGTAACACTTAAACCTACAGTGTTATATGTCAGTTATATCTCAGTAAGACTAGGGAAAAAAACCTATGGACGTGGATGCCTTGAGCACGTCTAGCGTGAGCAGAGAGGGAA
>NW_006785389.1:14509-23650 GCF_000442215.2 Lipotes vexillifer | reverse complement strand
GGAAAGAGACTGTTTCCATGGAATTCCTTCCAACTAGGATTTGTTTTATACTCACATCAGTTTTTGGAGTTTACAGTGTGGATGTTTCAGTGCTGTAGAAAGGACTTTCACTGATTCAGGATCCATAGTACTGTTTGTCACAGCCAGGACTTCCAAACTCTCATGTGTCCTGAACACAGAGCAGAAGTCTTGCCACCAGAGATAACACCTATCACTGCCCTCTGGTCTGCGTGGGAGAAAAAGAGAAACGGGCTCATTGTTAGAGATTAAGCTTGAGAAAACCTACTAGCAAACCCAGGGTTTCCTTATGATCACAGACCCCTTTGTGACTTTCATAAGATGCCCTCATTTAAGAAGATGCCCAGCAGAACTGTTACAGGATTTTTCATTTCATTTCAGGAAGACTCGTGGCCTCACTTATATTGTCCTATGACTTAGGGAGAAAGGGAGTTGCCTTTTAATCACTTAGGATTTATATGAGGGCAGAGATTAGGATGCAAAATATAATCCATATTCTTACTCTGTGCTTATGAAATTGTTACTAAAAAGAAAAAACTCTATATAGGAACAGAAGAAGGGAAAATTATTCTTTCTTTTTTGGGTGGGGGGTGGGGGGGCACGGTGAGCACAGAACCCAAAATCCAGAGCAAGGTCTGCACATAGTGTCTTTGGCTCTGGGAGCGACTCGAATTTTCTCCTTCATTCTTCCCCATCATAGGAAGTCTCATTGGACAGCACTTCCTTAGAGACTAAAACGCTTATGATATACAGAATTGGGGTGATAGATGAAACAGAGTCCCCACATACATGGGAAGGAGGGTGTGCAGCATAGAGGCAAGGTAGGTGAACAACTCATCTTGGTTTTTTTTCCGGATTCTCCCAGTTTTAGCATGGAAATCGGCACCCCAGGAACACCTTCTGTTCGTTTTTGGTTTTTTTAACATCTTTATTGGAGTATAATTGCTTTACAATGGTGTGTTAGTTGCTGCTGTATAATAAAGTGAATCAGCAATTCATATACATATATCTCCATATCCCCTCCCTCTTTCATTTCCCTCCCATTCTCCCTATCCCACCCTCTAGGTGGTCACAAAGCACCGAGCTGATCTCTCTGTGCTATGCGGCTGTGTCCTACTTGCTACCTATTTTACGTTGTGTTCTGTTTTTAAGACTGAAAGTCCCATGTGCAAGGGATCCCCTCAAGACAGAGGTGGTTGCCCTAGATGCCCAGGAGATGGGAGGCAAGGTCCCCGATAGGACCGTGAATCTACCAAGGGAGAGATGGGCGCACTTACCCAGAGGCAGGAAGGGGATCGGGGTAGAGCCTGCTTGCTTTGGTGATGATCAGGGTGATAGTCAGCTGTAACTCCTGCAAACGTCGACAGAACTTAAGGCAAAAGGCAGACACCTGCACGTCTTTACTTCTGCTGATGACCAAAGTAGCTTTATGACAGTTGTTTAGGATCTGACTCACAAATTCCTCCTCCCGGATTTCATGCAGACAGTTGAAGAGCTGTGGGACCCCGTGGTGCGGGGTTGGTGGATCACATTCACGTGGCTGGGCTGCGACTTTCAGCAATTTCTTCTTGTTGCCCAAGGACACCTTGCATCTGAACGCCTGCTCCACGGCTAGAGCGCACGTGTCATTTAAAAGGCCAAATAAAAAAAGCGCCATCTGGGCGAGATGGTTCCTCTTTCTTCCGGGATGTGCTATCAGGCGTAGGACATGGAACCGGTCCAACACATGGAAATTTCTGAGTCTTTGTGGGAAGCAGAGAACATACAACAAGGCAGCAAAAAATTCCTGGAAGCTCAAGTGGGCAAAGGCGTAAAGGTCTTTGTTGCCCACGACCCTTCGAAAAATATTCGCGCTGAGAAAAGTCTCGACGTCTGTTTCATCCAGTCTGGCCAGGTTGAGATCTCTCTTATTAAACACCCATCTCCTTTCCCACATACCCTCTGCGGCCAAGGAGCACAGACCTTTCAATTGTTCTTGGTGAGTCTTATTGAAAAGGTCTCTAACCCTGGTTGGAAACAAGCTGGAAAGAAAGTAGACGAATACAGCTGTGGCGTTAGGAAATGTGTGCAGGAGATTTGCTCCTCTCTCCATCTGCTGTTTCAGACAAGAACATACCATCCAGCAGATGACAGGGACCTGGCACATGGAGAAAAGAATCGCGTTACCCATGACAAAACTCAAGGCTTCATCGGCTTCACTCTTGTTTCTGAAGTACGTCCTGAAATACCTGGATCTCTCGGGCGCACTAAACCCTGTAAGGGTTATCAGAGACGGGCATTTCAGAAAGGGATTCAAGTTCTTCCAAGAGGTGAACCTCAGGAAGATGATTAGCGTGGCCCCAGGAAGCATTCTTTTGCTCAGCAAACTGGTCAGGAGGACAGACCAGGGCACCTTCTGGCTCCAGTCTT
The DNA here is from genome assembly GCF_000442215.2 of Lipotes vexillifer. Lineage (NCBI taxonomy): Eukaryota > Metazoa > Chordata > Mammalia > Artiodactyla > Lipotidae > Lipotes > Lipotes vexillifer. The sequence continues at coordinate 21,223 of NW_006785389.1, read as the reverse complement.
CACTCAGGTCCTCTGGTCTATCTATGAGGGTTGAGGTTAGCTCCTCAAAGCCATCAAAGAGGAGCAGAAGCTGGTCTGCTTTGGATATGATCTTGGACGCCAGAGCCCGAGACCCAGACAGCTTGCGTGCAATGAGCTCAGCAAAGCTCTGCTCGTCCAACTGGTCCATCTCCTGGCAATGGAAGTAGAAAGCGTTCCAGAGCTTGTGGGCATAGAACTTGTTTTCTGCCCATTCTAACATCACTTTTTTGGCCAGGCTTGTTTTTCCAACCCCGGCGACCCCCTGAAGAACCACAGTCTTGGGCTGTCTTCCTTGAGGTTTTCTGGGAACAAGTAGGCAGGGCAGGAATGTCTCTTCTCTGTGTAGGTCTTGGTAAAAGAAGTCCATGTGGTTCCCGGGCCAAGTGGTCCTGTTCCATAGGGTCGAATAATCATTCATCAAGTGTAGTCTGTACTCCCGTAATTTATCTGGATGAATGAGAAGGGAGAGATACAGGATACAACATCAGTTGTTTGTGAGAACTAACTGACCAACCAGAAAACGAGGCTTGATGTCTACATCCAGCTCCAGGACACAGTGCGTCAATCGCGCACGTTTCCAGAGAGCAGTGCATCAATTAAGAAGCTGCAAGGGACAGAACAGACAACTTGAAGTGGCTTAGACAAAGCAAGAGCTGCTCTTTACATAAGAAGCGGGGGCGGTTATAAAGCTCTGGAAACTGGTTCAGTGACCCCATAGCTTCTACTGGCACCACAGTTCTTTTGGTCCCTTCTTCCTATTCCTTAATTCTCAGAAGATGGCTGGGGTAGCTTTATCTATGTTATTTGTATTTTTTAAATTAAAAAATATATTTTTAAAATTTTATTTTGGCTGCGTCACACGTCTTGTGGGATCTTAGCTTCCCCAACCAGGGATGGAACCTGGGCCCTCGGCAGTGAAAGCGCTGAGTCCTAATCACTGGACCCCCAGGGAGTTCCCTAGAATCCTACTTTGATGGTCCAGGATAATGGAGTAGGGGAAGGAGGGATGGATTAAGATAGCTGCTGTGTTTGCCTACCTACTGACCGTTCCTAGCCTGGCAACAGCACCCGAAATTTTCTGGAGAACTGCCCCCTTCACACTCTCCGACCGTTACTTTGGACTGTGGCTGGACCTACCATCAAGCCGTCTCATAAGCACATGAGCCAGTGTCCACCCGCCAGAGCATTTCACCACATCATTCATTGAGGAGCTCATGGTGTCAGTTCATTCAGGGGAGTGAGCTCCAGGACTTGTGTTGGAAAAAATGAGAACTAAGCACTCTGTTTTCCTGCTGGTGTTGCTAAGGGCAGCTGGTGGCAGAAACGGCCAGTGTGCAGAGGAGGGACCACTCAAGACGGAATCCAATGGAAGTGGGGAGAGAAGTGATGTCTCGAGGATGTAGCCTGAGCCCTTGCATCCAGCTGGATCAGTGGCCGGACTTCCCGCTTAGGTGAGTGCACAGCTGCTCTTTTTTCTGAAGTTCTGATTCACAGAAGGAACACTAGACATACTCATTACAACCTGCCTTGCCTTGGGGACTGGGCTTCTCATCCCCACCCATAGCCTGTTTTCCACCAGAATCTGCACAGGGCCAGCACATACCAGACTCATCTCCCTCCAACTTCATTTGTGTTTCTCTTGGGTTCAAGGACTCTGGTTCCAAGTTAGGTAAAATGTCTGGAACAGACAAACAAAGAGCCCCTCATTGGAATGACAAGGTGGACAGAACAGGGAGAGCAACATGGAAGTAATTGGACCTTTTAGGATAGCGGCGGCCACATCATTCACGAGTCTCATTCTCTCACCACCTTAGTTCAGGGAGAATAAGATTACCTAGACCTCCCATCACGATGTTGGGAAGTGTGAAAATGGTGGTGTGTTAGAAGGTCCTGAGGAGGGTGTTTAATAACATATAAATGTACAGCCCAGCCAAACACTGCACTCACACACACACACACACACACACACACATATGTAAAACACATAAACACTTTAATATACACGTATGTGCATTTAGGAAGCAACCTAAATGTCCATCGACAGATGAATGGGTAAAAAAGATGTGGTACATACATACAATGGAATAGTACTCAGCCATGAAAAAGAATGAAATAATGCCATTTGCAGCAGCATAGATGGAATTAGAGATATGTGGAATCTAAAAAAATGATACAAATGAACTTATTTACAAAACAGGAATAGACCCACACACACAGAAAACAAACTTATGGTTAACAAAGGGAAAAGGTATGGGGAGGGATAAATTGGGAGATTAGGATCAACATACACACACTACTATATATAAAATAGATAACTAATAAGGATCTACTGTATAGCACAGGGAACTCTACTCAGTACTCTATAATGGTCTATATGGGAAAAGAATGTAAAAGAGAGTGGATATATGTATATGTATAACTGATTCACTTTGCTGTACTAACACCTGAAACTGAAACTAACACAACACTGTAAATCAACTATACTCCAATAAAAATTTAAAAATAATGAAATAAACAACAATATCCTACTGTATAGCACAGGGAGTTCTACTCAATATTTTGTAATAAGCTATAATGGAAAAGAATCTGAAAAAGAATATATATATACGAATCACTGTGCTGTACGCCTGAAACTAACCCAACAGTGTAAATCAACTATAGTTCAATGAAAAAGGGAGCCAATTTCAAATTAAAAAATGAAACCATAGTCGACAGAAATAGAAAAATAAATAAACGCTTTAATATACATGTATGTATGTGCTATATGTGTATATATCTATTTATGTGCATATTTAGATGTATAAGAAAATAAAGTGTAAATATAGTGTATCTACATAGGAGTGGCTAGTGAAACGTTTAGTTCTGTAGCACCCAAGCCCAACCCCATCTCGTATCCCAGATTCTCACTCACCATTCAGCTCCGTCTGTACCCGAAGACACAGTTCTGCCTGGTCCATCTTGGCGAAGATGTCGTGAGTCACCTCCCAAGCGAGGCGTCCAGGGAAGGACTCGATTAGGAGGTGAACCACCTCCGCCCACCGGGCTGTCTTCAGCTGGTCCCAGCTGATCTGGAGAGAGCCAGGTCTGGGGCTCTCTTCCACTAAAAGCTGCTTGAACCTCTGTAGATTCTCCTTGCTTAAATACACCATGTACAGCATGACTCCGTCTTTGAAAGGGAAGGCGGAGGAGGAAGAGGATGGGAAGAAAGAAGACGAGTGAGCGGAGGAAGGGCGGGGGGAAGAGTCAGAATCCCAGCTCACGTCACTCATCTTTACCCGAGGCCGAGAGCCTCAGCGCCAGCGACAGAGGGGCCCAGCTGGAAGAGAGAAGAGACGCGACCTGGGGAGACATGAAGTTATAGGAACGTGAGAACACCACCCCAGGGGACAGATGTATGTAATCCATACTTGATGGAGCATACCCCTCCCTTCCTCCAAGATTCTCTGGCCTGCGGAAAGACCTGGGAGCCCCTCCACTACTGGGGCTCAGTGTTTAGACTCAAAACCACTTTGTAGTTTGTAATTCTCTATGGCACTTATTAGCAAGGTGACTTTGGGAAAATTGCAGAGCCTCTTTGCGCCTCTTTTCTCATCCCTGATAATGGGATCTTATCATATGTGCTCTTGGGGTTGTGAGGATTCTCAAAGAGATACACCCACAAGTACATTTAAGACAGTGCCTGGTTCATCATAGCTAACAATGACTCAGGGCTTCCTTCTATTGTGTGTAAACAGTGGAATGTAGAGGAGAAAAGAAGGAAGTCACTAGGGGGAGTGGGGCTTTCGCCTTGGTCCACCTACTACTCGTATCCCATTGCTTCTCTGAGTCATCTTTTTTATTATCATCATCTGTTAACTCTCATCTCCATCACCCGAGAACTTCCTGGATACTTCAGTCATCATGTATTGGGCACTGACTCAAAGTTTTATCTCCTTCAATTCACTGCAGTAGCTTTGGAGAATTGCAGGCTCCCTGTGGATGCCGACCACCTCTGAAGCAGCCACGCTACTTAACCTCCACCTCCGCTCTTGATTCTGTTATTCTGGTATTTGAGCAAAAAGAAAAAGTCTATCTTGAGAAAAAAGAAAGGTCTCAAATAAACAACCTAACTTTACACCTCAAGGAACTGGATAAAGAAGAACAAACAGCCCAACTGGACCTGGTGAACTCAAGTATCTGGCGTAGTAACTATAAGAAAGTGATGTGGAAAAACAGGAGATAGAAGAGAGAGGAAAACAGCACCACCACTCACCGCTGAAGGGAATGAGGCTTCCTGTCTCCTTCCTGTCACAAACATCTCCCAAGGCAGAAAGAAAAAGCACTTGGTCTGCCCCACTTTCCACCTTAATAGGCTCTGGGGTTCTGGGCAACGTGCATCCTCCCTTCCCATTGGCTGGGGCTGGTGCGTTATCATTCTTCTTTATGGCACAGATTTGAAAGCATGTAGCATCCTCGGTCAGAGGAACTGGGCTACAGGGCTTATTCTCACAGGTGCTTCCAATTTGTGAAGGATCTGCTCCCCTACCTCTTAGAGTCAGAACAAGCAACTTTAGAAAATTAGAGGATTGGAGTGTTCCCCAAACTCACAGAGGGCTAACACTGTTCTCAGCCCAAAGGTGCTGTGTCCAACGGAAAACATGTAGAGCAATTAATTGGATGATCTCTTTCACATGAGCATCTCCGCTATTTGGAATGTAATCTTACTAAGCAAAAGGAGGGTTTCAGTATCACCAGGACCTAATGTGGGTCCCAAAGCAATAGACCCTGTGGAAGGAGACTCAGAGACAGAGCAGGTAGGAAAATCACACACACACACACAGAGACATATGTATAAACACATATATTGGTAGTAGGTTTCCATGGGGTCTTTTGGGTCTTCTGAAATGTGATCAAGTCATCTGCACATATAGTTTTACCTGTTCCTTTCCAATTCTTATGCCTTTCTCTACTTGCTTCCTAATTGCTGATTTAAATTTAAAATTAGTTACAATTGTCAACTTCCTGGATCCCCAGAGCCTATTAATTTGGAAGGTGGGGCAAACCAAGTGCATTTTCTTTCTGCTTTGGGAGATGTTTCTGACAGGAGCCGGGAAGCCTAATTCCCTCCAGGGATGAGTTAAATTAGTTAAAATTGTAGTTAAAATTGCTAACTTAATTGGCTAAAACCTCCAACAGGACGTTAGTTAGTGGTGGCCATGAGACCATCTGTCTCGTTCCTGACTTCAGTGGAAAAGCCTCCGTGTTATGATGGAACAGTTTCACAGGTGGTTTTCCTGGCATTGGGAGAAGAAATGGTCCTTAGATGTGGTTGCCTCTGTGGTTTTCAGGCCTCGAGGACACTTTTAAAATTTTTATTGTAGTTGATGTACAATGCTGTGTTAATTTCCGCTGTACAGCAAAGTGATTCAGTTATACACATATATACATTCCTTTTAGTATTCTTTTCCATGATGGTTTATCCCAGGAAATTGAATATAGCTCCCTGTGCTATACAGTAGGACCTTGTGGTTTATCCATTCAATATATAATAGTCTGCATCTGCTAACCCCGAACACCCAGTCCTTCCCTCCCCCACCCCACCTCCCCCTTGGCAACCACTAGTCTGTTCTCTGTATGAGGCCTCACGCACTCTTGATTCCTTTCATCTTTCATCGTTCTATAAGATCCCTCAGATGGTAGGAGAGGTATTCACATCCGTGGCCTTTGGCTGAAGTGGAAGATTCCATTTACATCAGATGGGTTTTAATTAGAAACCCATCTCTGCCTCTCCTCTCCCAGGTGGGGATGATTTACACCTAAAAGAGAAGGCCTCTGCAATTACCTGTAGCAGCTGGGTCTTGGTGGCTTCTTGCCCTATCCCCAGACACGCTGCAACAGAGGGGGCGGTACGCCGGGAGACAGACCTGATAGGAGCCAGTGGGACCCGAGGGCCAATCACAGGCTGGGGAGGGCGTGGAGTTGACTTTCTTTGAGGTTCCCTGCATCCGCCATCTAGCAGCTTATGTGAGATTAGAAGTCTGCTTGGTAAGGGACGTCTCCTTTCTATGGGGCTCCGAACTTTCCCTTCCTTTGGTTTTTCTTTTCTTTTTTAAAAGAACAGCTTTATTGTGATTGATTTAAAGTCGTGGGGTGGGTAGAAACAACTAGCTTTTTTGAGGTATAATTAATATACGAGAAAACACTGCACATATTTTAACATATGTAACTTGATGAGATTGGACACAGGCATACACCACAATCAAGGGAATAGACATAGCCAGCACCTCCAAAATTTCTTTGTGTCCTGTGTGTGTGTGTGTGTGTAGCAGGAACATTTAACATGACATCCATCCTCTTAAAATTTTCAGGGTACAATAGAGTATTGGTGACCATGGGCACTTTGCTGTAGGGCGGGTCCCCGGAACTGATTAATCTTGCATAACTGACACTTTACACCGTGGGAGATACATACAATAGGACTTTATTCAGCCTTAAAAAAGAAGGAAATCCTGCCATTTGTGTGAAGACGCTGGAGAACATTATCCTAGGTGGAGTAAACCAGCCCCAGTAGGAAAATACTGCAGGATTCCAGTCTGTGAGGTACCGAAAAGACTCCAACTTTTAGAAGCAGAGACTAGAACGGTGGTTACCAGGAGCTTGGGGGTGGGGGGAGTGGAAAATGGGGAGTTGTTGCTGGTGTTTTCTTAATCAGCA
>NW_006785389.1:14225-14499 GCF_000442215.2 Lipotes vexillifer | reverse complement strand
AGCAGGAATCTGTTGCACCTCTGTCCTCTCATTTGAAGCTTCCTGCTTTCTAGACCCAGGAGATTCTACACAGGTCTTTGAGAAATTGCAGATGAATTTCTCCCTTCTCGTTTTTTCTCCCTCCCACCTGTTTTCACTGACCACCGCTCTGTAACCCTTTCCACCCTCCTTGCCTCAAGCTGATGCATCCTTCAAGTCTCTTATAATTCCCTTTCCTAGGCTCGCTTGTTCTAGAGTATAATCTCATGGCTCCTGTCGGGGGGGGGGGGGGGGG
>NW_006785389.1:12614-13868 GCF_000442215.2 Lipotes vexillifer | reverse complement strand
GGGGGGGGGGGGGGGCGGGGAAATCCCATCTCACACTCAACACACAGGATACTAATTACAGTTGATCCTCCTTATTGATGGATTCCATGTTTGTGAATTCAGCTGCTTGCTAAAATTTATTAGTGACTCCCCAAATCAATACTTGGGGTACTCTCCCTGGGCATTCTTGGGATGCACAGAAAGATGAAAAATTTGAGTCCCCTGACACACACTCCCAGCCGAGGTTGGGCCAGGCAGTTCTTTGCCTTTTTGTTTAAGTTCAGCTCTCATCCTCTATACAAGTGTTGTTTATGTGGATCTATTTGGTGCCAATTTTGGGGTGTGACATTGCTGTTTAACAAACCCAAGTATAGTCCTAAAGTGTGGTCTAATGTTCCTGAGCACCTGAAGGCTGTCATGTGTCTTCCGGAGAAACAGGTGTGTTATATAAGCTTCCTTCAGGCATGAGTTACAGTGCTGTAGGCTGTGAGTTCAACATTACTGAATCAACAATAGATTTTGAGTAAGGTGTCTTTAAACAGAGACACACATAAAACAAGGTTAAGTATTGATTTGTTGACCAAAATGTTGTAACCAGAGGCTCGAAGGTACTTAATCCTGTATTTCACACAGAAACAGTGGTTCTGTTATCACTGCTTCAGTGTACTGGTGACTTTATAGAACATAAGTAGTGTGAATAATGTGAACTGAGAATCGGGTGTCCTTATGACAGGAAATGATAGACATTTAAGCAACACCTCATGTGCGCCTCGTGTACCTGGGAATGGAGGATTGAACGAGGCAGACAAGGATTTCCTGAACGTGATCTTCATCATCAACATGTAAGCTTGTGAGATCTGCTCATTCACATCCGTGTCACCAGTTCCTAGGGTAGTTCTGAGCGACTAATGTAAAACGTGTAGACTCTAGCTGATAACGCTGTCTTATATAATGGAAATTTGATAAGGGAGCAGAATGTCAATTTTCTCACCCCAAAATATGTGTGTATATATATGTTATCACATGTAGTGATGGATTTATTAACCAGATGGGGACAGTCCTTTTACAGTGTGTACATATATCGAATCTCTAAGTGCACACTTTAAGTATCCTACAATTTTGTCAATTATACCCCAATAAAACTGATTTTTTTTAAAAAGGGGGAAGAGGAAAGCCTCTGTGCCTGTTTACATGAGTGAGAATTAAAGTTAAAATTTTTTGATTTGTATTTGTCCTCACAATGGCTTAATGCTTTTTTTTTTTTTTTTTTTTTTT
>NW_006785389.1:8279-11099 GCF_000442215.2 Lipotes vexillifer | reverse complement strand
TTTTTTTTTTTTTTTTTTTTGTGGTACGCGGGCCTCTCACTATTGTGGCCTCTCCCGCTGCGGAGCACAGGCTCCAGACGCACAGCGGCCATGGCTCACGGGCCCAGCCACTCCGCGGCATGTGGGATCTTCCCGGACCGGGGCACAAACCAGTGTTCCCTGCATCGGCAGGCAGACTCTCAACCACTGCACCACCAGGGAAGCCCGCTTAATGTATTTTATGTCTACACCCACAGACCATCTACCTGCTCAAGCTACAGAACATTTCTGGTGCCCTAGAACGCCTCCAAATGCCCCGCTTGGCACTGACCACTATTCCCAACACATGGTAGAGTTGGTTCCTTTTTGCCCATTTTTGAACTCATATAAAGATATTATGCAGTGGGAACCTTTGGTTATCTTTTCTGCTCAACATAATTGTGAGGTTCATGTGTCCTGTTGCCTGTATCAATTAGTTATTTTTATTACTCTGTAGAATTCCATCATATGAAGGTAACACATTCTCCTCAGTGGACATATTATTTGTTCCAAATGTTTATCATTGAGTAGAGCTGCTGCAAACATCCTTGCACATGTCTTTTGACGGATGTTTCTTGAATAGTAGCTGGGAGTGGAATTACAGGGTGTATGTACATATATGCTGCAAACAATTTTAGAAATTGGACGTATCTTTTAAAACTCTCACAAGTAATGTATGGACATTCCAGTTGCTGCGCATTTTTGATAACACTTGATGATGTCAACTCTTATCGTTTTAGTCACATGGAGTGCAATATTATTTCCTTGTGGTTTTAATGGAAATTTTCTGAGTCATGCTTATTGGTCATTTGGTTAACCTCATTTGTGAGGTTCCTGTTGAAGTGTTCTGACCACCTAAATATTTTTATTGCAGTTGTTGGGTATAGTTGTATCTATATCAATTAGGTCAGGTTGATTAATGGTGTGATTCAAATAATATAGATCCTTACATGATTTTCCTGCTTGTTCACTTTGCTATTGAGATGTATTTAAATCTCCAATGTATTGTCCTTTTAGTTCTGTTTTTGCTTTATATATTTTGAAGCTATACTATCTGGTACATAAAATTTTAGACTTGCTATATCTTCCTGCTCTACTCAACAATATATAGTGTGCTAGGTATTTAGTAGTAATTTTGCTTTAAAGTCTACACGACAATGATATAGCTATGCACATTTATTTCTGGTTAGGGTGTACATACTGCATTACTCCCCATTAATTTACTTTAAATGGTTTATGCTCTGATACTTGAAGTGTATCTTCCTTATTTTTTTTAACATATTTATTGGAGTATAATTGCTTTACAATGGTGTGTTAGTTTCTGCTGTATAACTAAGTGAACCAGCTATACATATACATATATCCCCATATCCCTCCCTCTTGCATCTCCTTCCCACCCTCCCTATCCCATCCCTCTAGATGGACACAAAGCACCGAGCTGACCTCCCTGTGCTATGCGGCTCACTAGCTATCTAGTTTACATTTGGTAGTGTATATATGTCCATGCCACTCTCTCACTTCATCCCAGCTTACCCTTCCCTCCCCATGTCCTCAAGTCCATTCTCTATGTCTGTGTCTTTATTCCTGTCCTGCCCCTAGGTTCATCTGAACCATTTCTTTTTAGATTGCATATATATGTGTTAGCATACGGTATTTGTTTTTCTGACTTACTTCACTCTGTATGACAGACTCTAGGTCTATCCACCTCACTACAAATAACTCAATTTTCTTTCTTTTTATGGCTGAGTAATATTCTACTGTATATATGTGCCACATCTTCTTTATCCATTCATCTGTTGGTGGACACTTAGGTTGCTTCCATGTCCTGGCTATTGTAAATAGAGCTGCAATGAACATTGTGGTACATGACTCTTTTTGAATTATGGTTTTCTCAGGGTATATGCCCAGTAGGGGGATTGCTGGGTCGTATGGTAGTTCTATTTTTAGTTTTTTAAGGAATCTCCATACTGTTCTCCATAGCGGCTGTATCAATTTACTTTCCCACCAACAGTGCAAGAGGGCTCCCTTTTCTCCACACCCTCTCCACCATTTATTTTTTGTAGATTTTTTGATGATGGCCATTCTGACTGGTGTGAGGTGGCACCTCATTTTACTTATGATTTGCATTTCTCAAATGATTAATGATGTTGAGCATCCTTTCATGTGTTTGTTGGAAATCTGTATATCTTCTTTAGAGAAATGTCTATTTAGATCTTCTGCCCATTTTTGGATTGGGTTGTTTGTTTTGTTGATATTGAGCTGCATGAGCTGCTTGTATATTTTGGAGATTAGTCCTTTGTCATTTGCTTCATTTGCACCTGACAAATGAAGCAACTGACAAACCTCTCCCATTCTGAGCGTTGTCTTTTTGTCGTGTTTATGGTTTCCTTTGCTGTGCAAAACTTTTAAGTTTCATTAGGTCCCATTTATTTATTTTTATTTCAATTTCTCTAGGAAGTGGGTCAAAAAGGATCTTGCTGTGATTTATATCATAGAGTGTTCTGCCTATGTTTTCCTCTAAGAGTTTTATAGTGTCTGGTCTTAAGTTTAGGTCTTTAATCCATTTGGAGTTTATTTTTGTGTATGGTGTTAGGAAGTGTTCTACTTTCATTCTTTTACATGTAGCTGTCCAGTTTTCCGACCACCACTTATTGAAGAGGCTGTCTTTTCTCCATTGTATATTCTTGCCTCCTTTATCAAAGATAGGTGACCATATGTGCATGGGTTTATCTCTGGGCTTTCTATCCTGTTCCATTGATCTATATTTCTGTTTTTGTGCCAGTACCATACTGTCTTTTTTTT
>NW_006785389.1:1707-8023 GCF_000442215.2 Lipotes vexillifer | reverse complement strand
CAGCTCTGTTTTTCTTTCTCAAGATTGCTTTGGCTATTTGGGTTCTTTTGTGTTTCCATACAAATTGTGAAGCTTTTTGTTCTAGTTCTGTGAAAACTGCCATCTGATAGGGATTGCATTAAGCCTGTAGATTGCTTTGGGTAGTATAGTCATTTTCACAATGTTGATTCTTCCAATCCAAGAACATGGTATATCTCTCCATCTGTTTGTATCATCTTTAATTTCTTTAATCAGTGTCTTACAGTTTTATGCATACAGGTAGGTCTTTTGTCTCCTTAGGTAGGTTTATTCCTAGGTATTTTATTCTTTCTGTTGCAATGGTAAATGGGAGTGTTTCTTTAATTTTTCTTTCAGATAGTTCATCATTAGTGTATAGGAATGCAAGAGATTTCTGTGCATTAATTTTGTGCCCTGTTACTTTACCAAATTCATTGATCAGCTCTAGTCGTTTTCTGGTAGCGTCTTTAGGATTCTCTATGTATAGCATCATGTCATCTGCAAACAGTGACAGCTTTACTTCTTCTTTTCCGATTTGGATTCCTTTTATTTCCTTTTCTTCTCTGATTGCTGTGGCTAAAACTTCCAAAACTATGTTGGATAAGAGTGGTGAGAGTGGGCAACCTTGTTTGTTCCTGATTTTAGAGGAAATGGTTTCAGTTTTTCACCATTGAGAACGATATTGGCTGTGGGTTTGTCATATATGACCTTTATTATGTTGAGGGAAGTTCCCTGTATGCCTACTTTCTGGAAAGTTTTTTATCATAAATGGGTGTTGAACATTGTCAAAAGCTTTTTCTGCATCTATTGAGATGATCATATGGTTTTTATCCTTCAATTTGTTAATATGGTTTATCACATTGATTGATTTGCATATATTGAAGAATCCTTGCATTCCTGGGATAAACCCCATTTGATCATGGTGTATGATCCTTTTAATGTACTCTTGGATTCTGTTTGCTAGTATTTTGTTGAGGATTTTTGCATCTGTGTTCATCAGTGATATTGGTCTATAGTTTCCTTTTTTTGCAACATCTTTGTCTGGTTTTGGTATCAGGGTGATGGTGGCCTCATAGAATGAGTTTGGGAGTGTTCCTCCCTCTGCTATATTTTGGAAGAGTTTGAGAAGGATAGGTGTTAGCTCTTCTCTAAGTGCCTTGATGAGTCTGGCTAAAGGTTTATCAATTTTGTTTACCTTCTCACAGAACCAGCTTTTAGTTTTATTGATATTTACTATTGTTTCCTTCATTTATTTTTCATTTATTTCTGATCTGATCTTTATGATTTCTTTCCTTCTGCTCACTTTGGGTGTTTTTTGTTCTTCTTTCTCTAATTGCTCTAGGTGTAAGTTTAGGTTGTTTATTTGAGATTTTTCTTGTTTATTGAGGTAGGATTGTTTTGCTATAAAGTTCCCTCTTAGAACAGCTTTTGCTGCATCCCATAGATTTTGGGTCATCGTGTTTTCATTGTCATTTGTTTCTAGGTATTTTTGATTTCCTCTTTAATTTCCTCAGTGATCTCTTGGTTATTTAGTAGCATACTGTTTAGCCTCCATGTGTTTGTATTTTTTACCGTTTTTTTCCTGTAATTGATAACTAGTCTTATAGTGTTGTGGTTGGAAAAGATAGTTGATACAATTTCAATTTTCTTAAATTTACCAAGGCTTGATTTGTGACCCAAGATATGATCTATCCTGGAGAATGTTCCATGAACACTTGAGAAGAAAGTGTATTTTGTTGTTTTTGGATGGAATGTCCTATAAATATCAATTAGGTCCTTCTTGTTTAATGTGTCATTTGAAGCTTGTGTTTCCTTATTTATTTTCATTTTGGATGATCCGTCCATTGGTGAAGGTGGGGTGTTAAAGTCCCCTACTATTGTGTTACTGTCAAGTACCCCTTTTAGCTGTAAGCATTTGCCTTATGTATTGAGGTGCTCCTGTGTTGGGTGCATAAATATTTACAATTGTTATATCTTCTTGGGTTGATCTGTTGTTCATTATGTAGTGTCCTTCTTTGTCTCTTATAATAGTCTTTATTTTAAAGTCTATTTTGTCTGATATGAGAATTGCTACTCCAGCTTTCTTTTGATTTCCATTTGCATGGGATATCTTTTTCCATCCCCTCATTTCAGTCTGTATGTGTCCCTAGGTCTGAAGTCGGTCTCTTGTAGACAGCATATATACAGGTTTTGTTTTTGTATCCATTCAAGCCAGTCTGTGTCTTTTGGTTGGAGCATTTAATCCATTTACACTTAAGGTAGTTATCGATATGTATGCTCCTATTACCATTTTCTTAATTGTTTTGGGTTTGTTTTTGTAGATCTTTTCCTTCTCTTGTGTTTCCTGCCTAGAGAAGTTCCTTTAGCATTTGTTGTAAAGCTGGTTTGGTGGTGCTGAATTCTCTTAACTTTTGCTCGTCTGTGAAGGTTTTAATTTCTCTGTCAAATCTGAATGAGATCCTTGCTGAGTAGAGTAATCTTGGTTGTAGGTTTTTCCCTTTCATCACTTTAAATATGTCCTGCCACTCCCTTCTGGCTTGCAGAGTTTCTGCTGAAAGATCAGCTATTACCCTTATGGGGATTCCCTTCTATGTTATTTGTTGCTTTTCCCTTGCTGCTTTTAATATTCTTTCTTTGTATTTAATTTTTGATAGTTTGACTAGTATGTATCTTGGCGTGTTTCTCCTTGGATTTATCCTGTATGGGACTCTCTGCGCTTCCTGGACTTGACTGTTTCCTTTCCCTTATTAGGGAAGTTTTCAAGTATAATCTCTTCAAATATTTTCTCAGTCCCTTTTTTTTTTCTCTTCTTCTCGGACCCCTATAATTCTAATGTTGGGGCGTTTAATGTTGTCCCAGAGGTCCCTGAGACTGTCCTCAATTCTTTTTCTTTATTCTGCTCTGCAGTAGTTATTTCCACTATTTTATCTTCCAGGTCACTTATCCCTTCTTCTGCCTCAGTTATTCTGCTATTGATTCTTTGTAGAGAATTTTAAATTTCCTTTATTGTGTTGCTCATCATTGTTTGTTTGCTCTTTAGTTCTTCTAGGTCCTTGTTAAACGTTTTGTGTATTTTCTCCATTCTGTTTCCAAGATTTTGTATCATCTTTATTATCATTACTCTGAATTGTTTTTCAGGTAGACTGCCTATTCCCTCTTCATTTGTTTGGTCTGGTGGGTTTTTATCTTGCTCCTTCATCTGCTTCATATTTCTTGTCTTCTCATTCAGCTTATCTTACTGTGTTTGGGGTCTCCTTTTCACAGGCTGCAGGTTCGTAGTTCTCATTGTTTTTGGTGTCTGCCCCCAGTGGGTAAGGTTGCTTCAGTGGCTTGTGTAGGCTTCCTGGTGGAGGGGACTGGTGCCTGTGTTCTGGTGGATGAAGCTGGATCTTCTCTTTCTGGTAGGCAGGGCTGTGTCTGGTGGTGTGTTTTGGGGTGTCTGTGAACTTAGTACGATTTTAGGCAGCTTCTCTGCTAGTGGGTGGGGTTGTGTTTGGCATTGCTAGTTGTTTGGCATAGGGCATCCAGCACTGGAGCTTGCTGGCCATTGGGTGCAGCTGGGTCTCAGCGTTGAGACGGAGATATCTGGGAGAGCTCTCCCCGATTGATATTACATGGGGTTGGGAGGTCTCTGGTGGTCCAATGTCCCGAACTCGGCTCTCCCACTTCAGAGGCTCAGGCCTGACACCCAGCTGGAGCACCAAGACCCTGCCAGCCACACGGCTCAGAAGAAAAGAAGAAAAGAAAGAAAAAAAATAATTTAAATAAATAAATAAAATAATTAAAATGAAAAAGTAATTAAAAAAGAGAAAAGAGCAACCAAACCAATAAACAAATCCACCAATGATAACAAGCACTAAGAACTATACTAAGATAAGCATAAAAATCGGAACCAAGTCAGTCGCAGGCAGCAAACCCTAAGCCTACAGTTGCTCTCAAAGTCCACCACCACAGTTGTCTATTCAGATATTCCAGAGATGCAGGTACATCAAGTTGATTGTGGAGATTTAATCAGCTGCTCCTGAGGCTGCTGGGAGAGATTTCCTTTCCTTTTCTTTGTTCGCACAGCTCCTGTGGATCAGCTTTGGATTTGGCCCCGCCTCTGCGTGTAGGTTGCCAGAGGGCGTCTGTTATTTGCTCAGACAGGACGGGGTTAAAGGAGCCTCTGATTCGGGGTCTGTGGCTCACTCAGGCTTGGGGGAGGGAGGTGTACGGAATGTGGGGCAAGCCTGCGGCTGCAGAGGCCAGCATGACGTTGCACCAGCCTGATGCGTGCCGTGTGTCCTCCTGGGGAAGTTGTCCCTGGATCCCGGGACTCTGGCAGTGGCGGGCTGCACAGGCTCCCAGGAGGGGAGGTGTGGACAGTGACCTGTGCTCGCACACAGGCTTCTTGGTGGCTGCAGCAGCAGCCTTAGCGTCTCATGCCCATCTCTGAGGTCTGTGCTGTTAGCCGCGGCTCGCACCCATCTCTGGAGCTCATTTAGGGGGCGCTCTGAATTCCCTCTCCTCGTGCACCCAAAACAGTGGTCTCTTGCCTCTTAGGCAGGTCCAGACTTTTTCCTGGACTCTCTCCTGGCTAGCTGTGGTGCACTAACCCCCTTCAGGCTGTGTTCACAGTTACCCCCAGTCCTCTCCTTGGGATCTGACCTCTGAAGCCGAGCCTCAGCTCCCAGCCCCTGCCCGCCCCGGCGGGTGAGCAGACAAGCCTCTCAGGCTGGTGCGAGCCGGTCGGCACTGATCCTCTGCGCGGGAATCTCTCCGCTTTGCCCTCCGCGCCCCTGTGGCTGCGCTCTCGTCCGCGGCTCCGAAGCTCCCCGCTCCAACACCTGCAGTCTCTGCCCGCGAAGGGGCTTCCTAGTGTGTGCAAACTTTCCCTCCTTCACAGCTCCCTCCCGGAAGTGCAGGTCCCGTCCCTACTCTTTGGTCTCTGTTTTTTCTCTTTTCTTTTGCCCTACCCAGGTACATGGTGGAGTTTCTTGCCTTTTGGGAAGTCTGAGGTCTTCGCCAGCATTCAGTAGGTATTCTGTAGGAGCTGTTCCACATATAGATGTAATTCTGATGTATTTGTGGGGAGGAAGGTGATCTCCATGTCTTACTCCTCTGCCATCTTGAAGGTTGATCTTTTTTATTTTTAATCTAGTTTGCCAGATAGTCTTTAAATAGTGTTCAGCCCACTTGTTTATTAATTTATTTTTTGAGGTCAAAAGTTTTTATTGAAGCAGAGCTGATTTACAGTGTGTTCATTTCTACTGTACAGCAAAGTGACTTATACATATATATGCATTCTTTTTAAATATCCTTTTTATTATGGTTTATCCCAAGATGTTAAGTATAGTTCCCTGTGCTATACAGTAGGACTTGTTGATCCATTCGATATATAATAGTTTGCTTCTGCTAAAACCCAAACTCCCAGCCCTTCACCCCACCCACCCACCTACTTACCTACCTCCCTCCCTCCCCCTTGGCAGTCACTAGCCTGTTCTCTGTATCTGAGGCCTCACAGACTCTTGATTCCTATAATCTTTCATTGTTCTACAAGGTCCTTCAGATGGTAGGATACCATCAGTGGCCTTTGGCTGAAGTGGAAGATTCTATTTACATCAGAAGGGTTTTTAATTAGAAACCCATCTCTGCTTCCCCTCTCCCAGGTGGGGATGATTAACACCTAAAAGAGGAGGACTCTGCAATTACCTGTAGCAGCTGGGTCTTGGTGGCTTCTTGCCCTATCCCGAGACACGCTGCAACAGAGGGGGTGGGATGCCCGGAGACAGACATGATAGGAGCTAGAGGGACCCAAGGGCCAATCACAGGCTGCGGTCCACCATCCTCTGGGCGCGCTAGTCTTGCTTTAGCTGTAGGAGGGCCCCCCTGGATCAGGAGATTGTGGGCCCATGCAGAGGGGACCAGGCACTCCAGGTCAAAGGGCGTCCTTTGCTGTCACATCGTCCCCAGCTCCCACACCCCTGCACAGTCCAGCCTTGGGACCCACCCTGCTTAGGTTCCAGGGATGTGACACCAGCCCAGATCACTGAGACCTGAAGGGAATAGAGTCAGCATTTCTTTTATTCTCTTATTTTAATTTTTATTATGTAGTGGTGTATAGGTAATTGACAGTGTTGGGGTATTTTGTTGTCTGTTTTTGCGGGGAGTAGAGCAACTTGATTCAATTATACATAGAGGTATAGTTGTTCCTTTCTGGGCTCCTTTCACATTTAAGTTATTACAGTGTAGAGTTCCTTGTGCTATCCAGTGGGTCCTTGTTAATTATCTAATTTTACAAATATTTCTGTGTATATGTCAGCTTCAAATTGCTAATTTC
>NW_006785389.1:0-1697 GCF_000442215.2 Lipotes vexillifer | reverse complement strand
CCCTACATGCTGCTTTCCCCTGTGGTAACCATCAGTTTGTTTTCTAAGTCTGTGAGCCTGTTTCTATTTTGGAAACAGGTTCATCTGTTTCCATTTTTACATTCCGCCTGTAAGTGATATCATCTTACCTGTCTTCCTAGGTCTGAGTTACTTCACTTAGTATAATCATCTCTGCTTCCATCCCTGTTGCTGCAAGTGGAATTCATTCATCCTTTTTTATGGCTTAATAATATTCCATTGGGTACAGGGGCCATACTTTCTTCATCCATTCATCAGTCATTATACAATTTGTTTCCATGTCTTGGCTATTGTAAGCAGTGCTGCCATGAAAGTTACGGAGCAGGTGTCTCTCCAAATTTAGGTTTCTCCAGATCTCTGCAGTGTGCGGTGATACCTGATTGTAGTTTTACTCTGCATTTCTCTAAAAATGAGTGATGCTCAGCGTCTTTCCATGTGCTTTTTTTTCCTACAGTGTGAGTAAAATGACATCTTCAAATTGCCTTCTTTAATGGCTGCCCTGTTTTGCATTCTCTTTCGATGAACTAGCCCCGGGTCTTTCTGGAGGGCAGGTGTTATTTAATAACAGCCTCACAGGCCTTGCGATTATTCAGGGCTCGTCAGCAGCGTTTTCCACGTTGTAGTTACAGGAAAAGGCCACAAGGCGGCAGCATTTCTCTCTGCCCAAGTTTCTCTGTCTTTTATTCTTTTCTTTTTTCCGTTTCAACATAATTTTTATGTTATATGGGAGTAGAGTTGATTTGCAGTGATGTGTTTTGGGCTTGCCTCTTCAGCAATGTCTTCCATTATACGTAGGGGTCTCTTTAGTCTTTTTCGGGTTTGTTTTCCAGAAGATGATTATAGTTTGTTGAGTAGAGCTCCTTGAGCTATTCACAAGGTCCTTTTGGATGATCCACGATCCATAATAGTGTTTATACGCCAATCCCAACAT
This sequence comes from Lipotes vexillifer, assembly GCF_000442215.2. Taxonomy (NCBI): domain Eukaryota; kingdom Metazoa; phylum Chordata; class Mammalia; order Artiodactyla; family Lipotidae; genus Lipotes; species Lipotes vexillifer. The sequence continues at coordinate 748 of NW_006785389.1, read as the reverse complement.
GAAATGTTTCCCTCACCTCACCTTTCCTATATGGTCATCGTAAGTCCCTTGTCTGCCTCTGAGAGTCTGTTTCTGTTTTTTCAATTAGATCATTTGCATGAATTGATAGGTTTCACCTATAAGGGCCATCTTATGCTATTTGTCTTTTCTCTCTGACCTCATTCACCTCGTATGATCATATGTTAGTCCATCCTTGCTGCTGCAGATGGTATGTTTTCATTATTCTTGTCAGCTGAGTAGTGTTTCTTTGTATGTATGTACCCCATAATGTTCATTTTTCTGTTGATGGACGTTTGGGTGGAATGAATGTGTGTCTGCACTTGTCCTAATTGTGCTGCTATGAAAATACAGGTGGCACGTGTTCCGAATTATGATTATACCGGGATGCAAGGCCAGGAGTGGGACTGACAGATCACATATGGTTCTCTGTTTAGTTATGTTACAGGAAGCTCCACACATTTCTCCATAGTAGCTGCACCAGTTGATATTCCCAGGAAGTGTGTAGGACGCTTCCCTTTTGAAAACGTCCTCTGCAGCCTTGATTCCTTGTAGATTGTTTTGGAGATGGCCAGTGTGAGTGGTGTGCGGTGATACCTGATTTTAGTTTTACTCTGCATTTCTCTAATAATGAGAGATGCTGAGCGTCTTTCCATGTGCTTTTTTTTCCTACAGTGTGAGTAAAATGGACACCTTCAAATTGGCTTCTTGAACGGCTGCCCTGTTTTGCATTCATTTTCGAGGAACTAGC
>NW_006785388.1:192824-204159 GCF_000442215.2 Lipotes vexillifer | reverse complement strand
GTGATAGATTCCCAAAGGTGGGTCAAAGGATATGCATATCTTAATATTTAAGAGGAAATGCCAGTCAAGTGTCCAGATAGATTTTACCACCACTCTGATAGTGTATACGAGTCTTTGTTTCTAACTATAGCCTTCACAAACACTGAAGATTTCAGCTAATTAAATTAATCCAAAGAAGATGTGGCACATATATACAATGGAATATTACTCAGCCATAAAAAGAAAGGAAGTTGAGATATTTGTAGTGAGGTGGATGGACCTAGAGTCTGTCATACAGAGTGAAGTAAGTCAGAAAGAGAAAACAAATACCATATGCTCACACATATATACGGAATCTAAGAAAAACAAAAGTCATGAAAAACCTAGGGGTAAGACGGGAATAAAGACACAGACCTACTAGAGAATGGACTTGAGGATATTGGGAGGGGGAAGGATAAGCTGTGACAAAGTGAGAGAGTGGCATGCGCATATATACACTATCAAACGTAAAACAGATACCTAGTGGGAAGCAGCCGCATAGCACAGGGAGATCAGCTTGGTGCTTTGTGACTGCCTGGAGGGGTGGGATAGGGAGGGTGGGAGGGAGGGAGACACAAGAGGGAAGCGATATGGGAACATATGTATATGTATAACTGATTCACTTTGTTATAAAGCAGAAACTAACACACCATTGTAAAGCAATTATACTCCAAAAAAGATGTTAAAAAACATTAATCCTACACTGAGACCTGCTCTGGTCCGAAAGAGCAAATCTTAAAAAATTAAGACTCAGGGGCTTCCCTGGTGGTGCAGTGATTGAGAGTCCACCTGCCGAAGCTGGGGACACGGGTTCATGCTCCAGTCCGGGGAGATCCCCCATGCTATGGAGAGGCTGGGCCCGTGGGCCATGGCCACTGAGCCTGCGTGTCCGGAGCCTGTGCTCCGCAACGGGAGAGGCCACAACAGTGAGAGGCCCGCGTAATGCAAAATAAAAAAGAAAACAAAAAAAAACTAAGACACAAGAGGTTCAAACTGTTTCCAAGTAACTTAATAGGATCCCAGAACAAAGCTTAAGTTCAGGAAAAGGAAAACATCCAGCACCCAAGGGAAATCTTACAATGCCTAGCATCCAATCTAAACTTACCGGGCATGCAAAGAAGCAGGAAACTCCAAACCGTTATGACACAAATCAGTTAAAATGCATCAATTGGAAAGGAAGACGTAAATGTGCCTTTATTTACAGACAAAATGATTGTATATGTTGAAAGGCCAATGGGATTTTTAAAAAGACCCGTTACTATCAACTAGTGAGTTTAGCAAGGTTGCAGAATACAAGCTGTTTTAGAGGGAGCTTATCACCTCGCCCCAAACACTTAACCAACTGCCCCAGCACTTTTCTTTGCAGACCTGAAACAAGGTCGGCAAGCCACAAACTCTTACTTAGTATTCTGGCGTTATATGTGGATATAAAATGTAACTATAGAACTAAGAAAATACTCCAAAATTAACACTGAATGGCAGGACACAATTTTCTTTTTGTTCCACTTCTTACATTGTCTTCAATTACGTGTGCTACTTGAATAGCTGAATCCCTGACCTCCCCTCCAACCTGAGCACAAATGTAAGAATATTAGGAGGTGCAGAAGCTCAAACTAAACTCAGACACAGAACAGCAGCTCAGTTGTATTTCCTGCAGTTAACATTTAATCACCAAACGAAATACGTGGACCCTGAGTGCCCAAGGGCCAGTACAGGCAAAAGACGAGGCCGCAACAAGTGGTGACCACTGAAGAAAGCAATGCCCTAGGGAAGGACGCCAAGGACACGACACATAAGTTAGGGTTAGCGCCCTGGGGCCTGCTGACGCTGAACGAAAAAGTGGGTAAAAAGGTGCTGCAAGATGTGAACCACCCAGGAAAGCAGGTCCACACAGAAGATGATGGAACTTCGGAGTTGGCCAAAGTCTTCAGCAGTCAATCGGCTAAAAGGGAGGGAAAAATAAAATTCAAGTTCGTGCGGAGGAGCACGTCCCTCCCTGTGCCCACACACCGACAATCCCAGAGCAGCACACTGCTTTTTAGGCTTAACCCGCCCTTACAGCTCCACCGGGCCTGAGCCTGGCTCTGGCCACCTGCCACCAGCCCCTCCCTAGCCCCCTCCAGGACCCACATGACCAGGATGCGGCCCTCCACATCGAGCTCCTTCTGAATGGGCTCTGGGACTACAAAGTATACAGTCAGCAAGTGGTGGGCGATCTCCGCGTCCACGGTCGATGGGAAACGCACAGTAAGGGTGCTGGTGGAGATATGGTTAAGGCACCACCCACACTACTGATTTCGCCTGTGCCTCAGGCTTCCTCCTCACTGAGACCTGCCTTCACCCCCACACCCCGGCTTCCCCGCCAGACCACCCCTTAGGCCGTCCACAACCTCCCACCCTATACACTGAGGCCACCCTGGACATCACCACCCCTACCCTCTGGTTTCCCTCAGGTTGGTTTACCCCACCACCAGCCCATCAGCCCAGACCACCCTTGGCCCATACTCTCCAGCCGCCTTCTACACTTTAGGCCCCACCGCCTGCAGCCCCTCCCCACAAACCACCTCCAGCCCAGTCCCTGGCCGCCCGGCCCACTGGGGCTCCTGCAAAAGGATACCACTGTAGCGCCTGCGGACCCGGACCTCCGGCCCCGGGTGCCGCGTTTCTACGTGGCCCTGCTGCACGGGCTGACCACTGGATCTGCACAAGGCCACCGGCTGCACCACCTGCCTCTCCAGCGACGCCAGGGGTGCCAGGGTCTCCAGGGTGGCCAGGATCGACTGGGTCACTGGGGTCACCCTGGCCACCACATGCTGCTCCCACTGCAACGGCCGCAGCACCTGCGCCTTCGTCTGCTGCCCTCATGGCTCCTTCACCATCTGCCTCAGGCTCCATCTAGAACCGCTTTTACGCTCCCTACGAGCTGGGGAAGAACAAAACGGTCGCTTACAAAACTCAACCCTCTAACGGCCCGCCAAATGGGGATTCCCAGAGCGCCTGCGCAGACAGACCCCTGGTAATGCCTCCTGACTCGTGATTGGTTCCCACCGACAGAGCCTGCAGGCTCTCCAGCCAATGGTGGCCCCCTTAAGAAGCTCCACACCGCAGAGCGCTGTGTAACCCCAATGAGCCTGCGCAGTCACCCGCATCTTCTGGTCCCTCTGACCCTCCTACCTCGGGCGAGGGCTCCCCGTAAGCGGCTTAGCCAGGAGGCCTCCAGGTGACGCTCCTCCCCTTAGTGTGGCCGGAGCTCCCCAGTGCGCATGTGCAAGCCGAGCCCCGCCCCACCTCCTAAGGCCTTTGGGCACGTCAGTTTCCCTGCATGTAAGGCGAGCCCCGTGCACTTCGAAGTCTGTGTCAGTGCCAGCCTGGCCACCTTCACATGTGACCAGCCTGCTGAGCGCACGTCCCTGTCATCGAGTTCTGGAAGGGAGTCGGGCACCTCTGGGCCAGGCCCGGCCAGCCCTCTGGCCTCCCACACGTAGCGCGAGTCTGCATGTGTGTGCGTGTGCACGAGTGCGTGTGTCGGGGCCCGGCCCTGTGGGGATGAGGCCAGGGATGCGGAGCAGGCCGTGCCTGCCCGACTGGGGAGGGAAGCGGGGAGCTGCTGCTGGGCCCGCTGGGGACGGCGTGGGGCCGGGCCGCCAGGGGCTCCAAGGCTCCGGGGGCACAGACTGCAGCGACTTCAGGCTGCTGGCTTGGCCCGGGCCGGCCAGGTGCATGGGGGAGACCGGCTGGACGCAAGGGCTGTGGCGGGGCAGGGTGGAGTGGGCGCCACCCCAGGACCACCCCCAGTCTCCTGGCCCTTTGCTGGCACAGCCCTCATGGGCCTTCCCTCCCCCAGGAACAAAGTTTTGCGGCTCTCCGGGGGCCTGGAGGTTCCGAGGGCCCTCAACTGGGAGGTGACCCTGTGTCTGCTGGCCTGCTGGGTGCTGGTCTACTTCTGTGTCTGGAAGGGGGTCAACAGGAAACGTACAGCCGGGGTGATGGCAGCGCTGGGGGCAGCACTGCCTGGGGGGCTGTGGGTGTCTGCCAGCGACCACTGCTGCCACGGGAGGAGACTGCACCAGGGCCAGAGCCCGAGGAGGGGCAGGGACTTCAGTCCGGGCCACTTGATCCCCACCCCCTGGCTGGAGAGTCCTCCCCACCCTGCGCCCCCAGGCCCGGCAGCCTTCTGACCCGAGTGGAGGTGGAGAGGCCCCGGCAGCGGTTTCCCCTTCCCTGGGGTGGGGGCATCCCTGGCTCGCTGTCCCTCCCTTCCAGTTTCTCTGGGTTCTGGCTCTGCGTCAGCTTTTGACCTTCTCGGTCTGTCTCTCTCACCTGCCTGTCTGCCCTCGGGGACCCAGCACGGAGCGTGGACACATGGCTCCCTCAGGGGCTCCCTGTCAGGTTGGGGAGACATATGTAAGTACAGTTGTGCCGTAGAACAGGATGAAGGTTGAAGTAGGTGGCGAGGGGCCAAGCCACAGAACTCAGCAGGGTCCACCCTCTGGCTACTGGACTCCGTAGTAATAGCTGGCACTTCCTATGTTCCACACGCTGTTTCAAGTGCTTTGCGTGTATTAGTCCATCATGTAGGTTTTCAGACAATATTGCCGATGTCAGTCTCCTGTCTCCCATTTTGCAACTCTCCACCAAACAGATGAAGCACACCCACTCTCTCCCCAACACTAGCAATTCAAAGACTTACCCTTCTCCAGGGGGGTATCCCTTCCATGTCTAATTTGAGCAGATACATCCACCCCAATGTTCATAGCAGCACTATTTACAATAGCCAAGACAATGTTCATAGCAGCACTATTTACAGTAGCAAAGACATGGAACCACCTAAATGTCCATCAACAGATGAATGGATAAAGGAGATGTGGTATATATTATACAATGGAATATTACTCAGCCCTAAAAAGGATGAACTAATGCCATTTGTAGCAACATGGATGGACCTAGATATTGTCATACTAAGTGAAGTAAGTCAGACACAGAAAGTCAAGTATCATATGATATCACTTATATGTGGAATCTTAAAAAAATGGTACAAATGAACTCATATACAAAACAGAAATAGAGTCACAGATGTAGAAAACAAACTTATGGTTACCAGGGGGGTAAGCAGGGGCGGCGGGGGGGAGGGATAAACTGGGAGATTGGGATTGAGATGCACACTACTATATATAAAATAGATAACTATTAAGGACCTACTGTATAGCACAGACAACTCTACTCAATACTCTGAAATTACCTATATGGGAAAAGAATCTAAAATGAGTGGATATATGTATGTGTATAACTGATTCACTTTGCTGTACACCTGAAACTAACACAACATTGTAAATCAACTATACTCCAATAAAAATTTTTTGAAAAAACCACCATCGGACATATCATGTGCAAATATTTTCTTCCATTCAGTAGGTGGCCTTTTGGTTTCGCTGATAGTTTTCTTTGCTGTGGAAAATCTTTTACGTTTGAGTAGGTCCCATTTCTTTATTTTTGCTTTATTTCAATTTCCTGAGGTGTCTCAGGGCACCTGTCCTGTTCAGGATGCCTTGTGTTATGGAGTGCCTGGTTGTTTTTGAACTGTGTACTGCTCATTGCCCTTAAGAAGTTTTTCTGTGGGAATTCTTTGGAGCCTAGGATGGCATTCTCCAGAAAAGAATTGATTGCTTTTGCTTGGCATCTAATGGTACTAATATGGGTTGAATTACGCCATAGACTGAATGTTTGTGTCCCCTCAAAATTCATGTGTTGAAATCCTAACCTGCAAAGTGGGGCCTTTGGGAGATGATTTAGGTCATGAGCATGGAGCCCTCATGAATGGGATTGGTGCCCTTACAAAAGAGACCCCAAAGAGCTCAGTCACCCCTTCTGCCATGTGAGGACACAGTGAGAAGATGGCTGTCTACAAAGCACAAGTGGGCCCTCACCAGACACCAAATCTGCCGGTACATTGACCTTGGACTTCCAACCTGCCTGTTGGCAGCAGACGTTCATCCACGTGGTTCTGAGAAATCAGTCCCCACCTCGGCCCCAGACCCACAATGCTCAGAACCAATGGAACCAGTGGAATTCTCAGAATGGTTCCATCCCTGGGTCTCCCTGCATCCAGAGCCTCCAGGACCTACCACACTTGCCCTGCGCTCTGCTCTACCAAGGATGTGGTAGCGTCAGCTGCTGCCTGCCCACCCCCGACATGCACACCCCCCTCTGTGGGGGGTTCACCTCTGAATGACTCTAGAGAAAGCAGCCTCTAGGGAAAGGACAGAGTGGGGTCACCTGCATCATGAGACCAAGGCAGACAGTCCCCTGTTCTCTTCTGCCCTGTGGTTAGAGCACATGGCACCACCTGTCCAATGGTCATCTGTCAAGCAGAGCTTTGGGAAAGGTGTAAATGTTTTGGTGTATCTTCATTTGCATTTTCAAAGGAGCTTATAGGAAGCTGCACAGGGCTCTTGGACAACGTTTTTTATAACGGCTTTATTGAGATAAACTCACACACCATACAATCCAGCTGTCTAAAGTGCACAGTCAAGCGGGTTTTAGTATATTCATAGATTTTTGCAACCATCACCACAACCAATTTCAGAATCTTCTTATCATCCCTGTACCCACTAGCAGTCACTTCCCAATTCCCCCCGCTCCTGCAGCCTAGCAACCACCAGGTGACCCTGCTTAAAATTTAAACTTACATTCACAACAATTATAATCCAAAGGAAAATCCAGTTTTTTGGCATGGCCTGAACTGGAATTGCTTTCACGGTTTTCCCTTCCACCTTTGGTTTTTTTGTTCTTGTTTTGTCTTGTTTGGTTTTTTTGGCTGCGTTGGGTCTTCGTTGCTGCGTGCGGGCTTTCTCTAGTTGCGGCGAGCAGGTGTTATTCTTCGTTGCGGTGCCCGGGCTTCTCATTGTGGTGGCTTCTCTTGTTGTGGAGCACAGGCTCTATGCGTGAGGGCTTCAGTAGTTGTGGCACGTGGGCTCAGTAGTTGTGGCTCGTGGTCTCTAGAGCTCAGGCTCAGTAGTTGTGGCACACGGGCTCAGCTGCTCTGTGGCATGTGGTATCTTCCCGGACCAGGGATCGAACCCGTGTTCCCTGCGTTGGCAGGCGGATTCTTAACCACTGCGCCACCAGGGAAGTCCCTTGCCTTCTACCTTTGGTTATGCACTACTCTAGGTGTGTTGCGTGCCTCATCTCATTAGTAACTCTGAAGTAACCAGATGGCATTCTGCCCTTTTTACAAATGGGGAAACTACAGCTCAGAGAGATTAAATAAGGGGCAGAGCTGTGACTTGTCCAGGTGACCCCAGGGTCTGTGTTCCTGCCTGTACATAGCCAACATGATCTACCCATTCGTGTTCCAGAGAAATATCAATAAAAAATACAGATGCTTATAAGAGGCCCCCCCAAGTTAAGTCACATGCTCCCTAAAAGAAGCTTTCTGTGTGATCATCTCTGGCACATTAATACACATTTCTGTCAAGTACCATTTATCGGGATGGGGTGATGTCTGCAAAAATATGGACAGAGGGATCCTGATGGGGCTTCAAGGCAAGCTCACGCCTTCTATATGCACACTGTTCCAGGGGATTCTGCCCTCTAGTGGAGGGAAATGGAAAACAAACCAGAAAAGATGGGGAATTCAAACAGGGCAATGGATTTAGGATGGAGACTATAGATGAAGGAGGTGATGTTTCAACTTCAAGCTGAACAACAAAAGAGAAACCAGCCACGCAAAGATTTGGAAAAAGGCATTCCCCGCAAGGGGGTGGGGAGGCCAGCTGGAACAAAGACCTAAAGACACAGTTGAGGAAGGGGAAGAGGGTGACGTTGAGAACTACAAGAACTCTTGGCAGGAACATTCCATTCAACCCCTGGCACTCAGGGATGGCAAACACTGTCTGGCTCTTTGCAGCCTAAGGTCATGACCCTGGGCCGGCCCAGCCCCCTTTTGAGTTCCTGTCTGAGAAAAGAGGGCTGGCAAAAGAATGTACTGTTTGCTCCAGCCAACACCTGACCTAGACCCCCACCATCCTCAGAGCCTTTCCTAAGAGGGCTCCCAACATGTGAATCCTTCCTCTGTCCCTTTGAGACAACCCAGGAGTCTTTCTCGGGGACCTGAGAGCCATTCCTCTGAAACGGAATCCTGAGGAAGGATAGGGCCTCAGTCTGCGTGTGTCTGCGTGGGATGGAATCCTAACTTCCAGAACTGACTCCCGGGGTGGATGCCGCTGACCTCACCGCACTGACACTGACCCACCCCGCGTGGGTTTTCACTTGAGCCCCTGCTCGCTGCCCCCACCTCACTCTCCCTTCAAATCACCAGCACGTCTGTGCCCATCAGAAGGGTGCGCAGTGCCTTCCCCTGCTGTCGGTAGTTACCAAACAAAACCTGTGTTTACCCCTTTACCCAATGGCTGGCTGAGCTGCTCTTTGCATGTCCTACACTGCTGACACAGGAGAGAGATGAGGCCTGAGAGGGTGGGGGATGGGGTTAGTGTCTAATGGGAGAGAGCTGCAGTTTGGGAGAATGAAAGCAGTTCCGGGGGTGGATGGCGGGGACGTTTGCACAGCGCTGTGCAGGTGCTTCATGCCACTGAACTGTGCACTTAAACATAGTTAAGACGGTGAATCTTACATGGATTTTACTACAACTTATAAAAACACCCACATCACGAAGTGTTTGGAGAACACCTTTGAAAATAAAATTTTAAAATCAGCTTTTTAAGCTTTCGACAAAATTCAACATCCATTTATGATAAAAAACCCTCCAGAAAGTCGGCATAGAGGGAACTTACCTCAACATAATAAAGGCCATATATGACAAACCCACAGCCAACATCGTTCTCAAAGGTGAAAAACTGAAACCATTTCCTCTAAAATCAGGAACAAGACAAGGTTACCCACTCTCACCACTATTACTCAACATAGTTTTGGAAGTTTTAGCCACAGCAATCAGAGAAGAAAAGGAATCCAAATAGAAAAAGAAGAAATAAAGCTGTCACTGTTTGCAGATGACATGATACTATACATAGAGAATCCTAAAGATGCTACCAGAAAACGAATAGAGCTAATCAATCAATTTGGTAAAGTAGCAGGATACAAAATTAATGCACAGAAATCCCTGGCCTTCCTATACACTAATGATGAAAAATCTGAGAGAGAAATTAAGGAAACCCTCCCATTTACCATTGCAACAAAAAGAATAAAACACCTAGGAATAAACCTACCTAGGTAGACAGAAGATCAGTATGCAGAAAAGTATAAGATACTGATGAAAGAAATTAAAGTTGATACAAACAGATGGAGAGATATACCATGTTCTTGGACTGGAAGAATCAACATTGTGAAAATGACTCTACTACCCCAAGCAATCTACAGGTTCAATGCAATCCCTACCAAAATACCACTGGCATTTTTCACAGAACTAGAACAAAAAATTTCACAATTTGTATGGAAACGCAAAAGACCCCGAATAACCAAAGCAATCTTGAGAAAGAAAAACAGAGCTGGAGGAATCAGACTCCCTGACTTCAGACTATACTACAAAGCTACAGTCATCAAGACAGTATGGTACTGCCACAAAAATAGAAATATAGATCAATGGAACAGTATAGAAAGTCCAGAGATAAACCCACACACTTATGGTCACCTTATCTTTGATAAAGGAGGCAAGAACATACAATGGAGAAAAGACAGCCTCTTCCATAAGTGGTTCTGGGAAAACTGGACAGCTACATGTAATAGAATGAAATTAGAAAACTCCCTAACACCATACACAAAAATAAACTCAAAATGGATTAAAGACCTAAATGTAAGGCCAGACACTATCAAACTCTTAGAGGAAAACATAGGCAGAACACTCTATAACATAAATCATAGCAAGATCCTTTTTGACCCACCTCTTAGAGAAATGGAAATAGAAACAAAAATAAACAAATGGGACTTAATGAAACTTAAAAGCTTTTGCACAACAAAGGAAACCATAAACAAGACGAGAAGACAACTCTCAGAATGGGAGAAACTATTTGCAAACGAAGCAACTGACAAAGTATTAATCTCCAAAATATACAAGCAGCTCATGCAGCTCAGTAGCAAAAATGCAAACAACCCAATCCAAAAATGGGCTGAAGACCTAAATAGACATTTCTCCAAAGAAGATATACAGATTGCCAACAAACACATGAAAGAATGCTCGACATCACTAATCATTAGAGAAATCCAAACCAAAACTGCAATGAGGCATCACCTCACACCAGTTAGAATGGCCATCATCAAAATATCTACAAACAATAAATGCTGGAGAGGGTGTGGAGAAAAGGGAACCTTCCTGCACTGTTGGTGGGAATGTAAATTGATACAGCCACTATGGAGAACAGTATGGAGGTTCCTTAAAAAACTACACATAGAACTACCATACGACCCAGCAATCTCACTACTGGGTATATACCCTGAGAAAACCATAATTCAAACAGTCATGTACCACAATGTTCATTGCAGCTCTATTTACAATAGCCAGGACATGGAGGCAACGTAAGTGTCCATTTACAGATGAATGGATAAAGAAGATGTGGCACATATATACAATGGAATATTATCCATAAAAAGAAACGAAACTGTTATTTGTAGGGAGGTGGATGGACCTCGAGTCTGTCATACAGAGTGAAGAAAGTCAGAACGAGAAAAACAAATACCATATGCTAACACATATATATGGAATGTAAAAACAAAAATGGTTCTGAAGAACCTAGGGGCAGGACAGGAATAAAGATGCAGGACTAGAGAATGGACTTGAGGACACGGGGAGGGGGAAGGGGAAGGCGGGACGAAGTGAGAGAGTGGCATGGACATATATACACTAACAAATGTAAAACAGATAGCTAGTGGGAAGCAGCCGCATAGCCCAGGGAGACCAGCTTAGTGCTTTGTGACCACCTAGGGGGCGGGATGTGGGGGTGGGATAGGGAGGGTTGGAGGGAGATGCAAGAGGGAGGGGATATGGGAATATATGTGTATGTATACCTGATTCACTTTGTTATACAGCAGAAACTAACACAACAAATGTAAAGCAATTATACTCCAATAAAGATGTTTTAAAAAATTAGCTTTTTAAAAATGAATTACCAGTTTGGAATTATGTGCTCTTAGGTTTCCAGAATGAGTCGCATTATGTTTGAAGTTGCTTTGGGAGCACAAGTGGACAGCCGTGCAGACACCTCAATGTCTCACTTGTGGGCAGGCCAGGGATCAACAGTTAGCAGTCAGTGTGTGTGTGTGTGTGTGTGTGTGTGTGTGTGTGTGTGTGTGTGTGTGTGTGTGTGTGTGT
>NW_006785388.1:173465-192791 GCF_000442215.2 Lipotes vexillifer | reverse complement strand
GTGTGTGTGTGTGTGTGTGTGTGTGTGTGTGTGTGTGTGTGTGTGTGTGTCTGGTTTGTTGTGAGCAACACCAACCATGCAGTTGCTGGGGACATGCTCAGAGAAGCCCAGCTGTTAGGAAGCCAGTGGTTGCCAACAACTGGGTAACAGAAGCACTTATGTAACAAACCCCCGGGTCTGTCAGTTCATAAGCTGTGTTACCACACTCGAGAATAAGGCTTAGATGCATTGTTTACTTCTTCCTGATTTCCTAAAGCAGCAGCTCCTCATGCCTGTGTGAAACATGGGGTTGGCCACCCCTGTGGTTAGCAGAGCAGCTAATCCAACCAAGAACACTGGAACCTCTGCCGTGGAGCACCGTGTTTACAACATCTGTGTCAGCCCAACAGTCCCGCTATGTTCTTATGAAATCAGTTTTGCTTCCCACCCTATGTTCAGTTGGTTGCACTTAACTGCTCTCAGATGTCAGGGTCAGCGGGAAAGGTACAAGCATGGGTCAGTGTGCAGCTGTCTGTCCGAGCATGTTTTCTCATTCCATTTCTGAATATCTACACACTGGTTTACCTTGATGGGGCTAGAGAGGTCTTTTGCAAATAAATGAGGAAACACAGTGAAGTCCCATGACCATGCCCACCTGGCTGACCTCACAGATGCGGCAGTAACATGCTCCCCATTTTACACACCTGGATTTGGGGACATTCCCCTACCCACCCACCCATGGTGCAGTGCGCAGTTTGACTGTAGGTTGAGATGTCTGCTTCAGAGGCTTGTGGTTTGTACCTCAGCCACAGTTCAGCTCTGCCTTGGCCAAGGCTGTTCAAGAGCCGCCCTTGCCATGGCTTCACTGCCACTAAGGCATGAGACACTCCAGAAAGTAAGGGAGGAGGTCGCAGAAACCATGAAGCAGCCACACCCCACACTGCCCACCCGGAAAGTGCTGCTACTGCAGTGCTATTTCGTTTCCTCTTCTCCATCCACCATGTATGGACAGTGTGCGAAGGACAACCTGCTCAAATGGAAGCCAATACTTGGATGGTCCCATTTCATGGCTGAGGAGCCTGAGGCTCAGAAAGGTAAAATCACCAGGCCGCCATCAAACAGCAGACGGGCCCAGGGAGATGCCGTCCGGGCCCATCTCCTCCCCAAGGAGCCGCTGCTGCTCTCTGCTCCTAGCAAAGCCCGCACAGGGACGTGTCTGCTCTGTCTGTTCAGACGGGCAACGTCCTGCCGCGGCCAAGGGAACCTGCTCAGCCCTGTCCCCTTTCTAACGTGTCAGTGGTTGGCTGGCAACCAAAGGCATCCAACTCGCAATGCAGGCAGAGCTGCGTTTTCTAACAGAAAATAGCAGACTCGTTGCTGTCTCGGGCCCCCTATAAAACAGTGCTGAGTGCCCCACGTGCTATGGGTCGAAATGTGTCCCCCCAAAGAAGATACATGGGAGTCCTCACCCGCAGGACATGAGAATGCCACTGCATTTGGAGACAGGGTCTTTACAGAGGTGATCGAGTTAAAGTGAGGTCACGGGGGTGGGTCCTCATCTGATGGGACTGGTGTCCTTATAAAAAGGGGACATTTGGAGATGCAGACACGCACAGAGGAGAGACGACGTGAAGACACAAGGAGCAGGCGGCAACTACAAGCCCAGGAGAGAGGCCTGGAACATACTCTCCCTCGCGGTCCCCAGAAGGAACTGCCCCTGCCCACACCCCTGGATCTTGGCCTCCCAGCCTGCACAACTGGGAGACGATACGTCTCTGTCGTTTGCCCCATCCAGTGTGCGCACGCAGCATGGAAGCGTCGAGGCGGCCCTCGCACCATCTGCTGCCAGCCACCTGCAAATCCCCTGCTGCGCCCGCCCAGTGTGGTGACACGCATCGTCTATGCATCAAACTCATACATGCAAATGACAGGCATCTAGGAAATACATACATAAGGGAAACTTAATCACTGGTAATCCTACCACCACATCCATCCAAATGGTAGCAGGGTGTGCACGGCAGCCTTTACTCTTTTATTGGGGGTCGCACTTTATACATAACTGTGTCTATTGGCTTTTTCACACCAAGGTGCTACAGAATGTATTCCAGGTGATGAGGTGTCCACAGTGCTGGCTGCACAGGCCCAAGTCGTCACCCCGCCTGACCAGCCCCCACGGAAGGGGGTCCCTACGCCTTGTCAGCAGGGCACTGGAAGTCTTCATTTGTTGCTAGTTTGACATCACTTTTTGTGTAGTCTGAGTCTGTGTTGTTTTAGTCTTTCGTGAGGGAGAAAACCTTTCATATGGTGCTTATGTTATGGCTCATCTGGATTCCTCTTAAGCAGGTAACGAAGTGGGGCATGTGGGAACGACAACAGGGATGTGCCTCTGTCTGTCTGACTCTACCTCCCAAACCCAGGGTCACGAGTATTAAGGGGCCACAGCTAATCCTACAGGCAGGCTGCTTCCCTCACGGGAGGAATCCAGCCACTTGTTCGCAAAGCCAGAGTGGAAGCCCCGGTTTAAAACCCTCGGTCTCTCGGGTCCAGTCAGCCCTACAGGAATCAGGCTCCCTAACTCCAGACTATACTCCAAAGTTATAGTAATCAAGACAGCCTCCAGGAAGAGAAGGTTCCAAAGAGCAGTGGTTCTCGGCCGGCACCTGGTCCCATCCCAGCCTGGACGCAGCCGGTCCAGGGCGTGGGCAGCACGTGTGTCAAGCTCTCGCCACTGCCGCCGTGCGGCCTGCGTGGGGGTCACCGCCGAGGCGCTGGCGCACTCCTGGGGGGGGGGGAACATCTGCCTCACACGACTCCAGGGTCTCCCCTTCTTTCAACCCCCTTTCAGAAAAGGGAGCTGATCAGAGAAGGGCTCCTGTGCGCCCGCCACCCTGTTAGAAGCACGAAGCCAATCCCTACACAGCCAGGAGCCAGCACAGGTTGCAGGTGGTCCAACGGCACTGACCCCTTTTCCCAGCCACGTCCACTGGCCCCAGCTGCGGTGTCCAGCTGGAGACAAGACGTCCTAAGGATCGACAGTCCCCAAGCCTTCAAGGGCCCACCCACCCCCAACTCCAGCTTTCCTCACCACCATCACCCTGGGGAACAAGCCGTCCGACAGAGCAGCTCCTGGAGACGCCTGCCTTTGGCTGCGTTTGTCCTAATCTGTGGGCTCCAGAAGACGCCCCTGTGCTGGGCTGAATGGTGGCCAAGAGAGATATACGTGTCCTCACCCCCAGAACTTGTGACTGTGATCTTATTTGGAAAAAGGGTTTTGGGGGATGTGATGAAAGTTAAGGGTCTACAGATGAGGCCATCCTGGATGACACAGGTGGGCCCCAAATCCAACGACAAGTATCCTTAGAAGAGAAGAAAGAGGACACAGACAGAAGCGGAGAAGCCCACGTCAAGACAGAGGCAGATGCCGGAGAGACGCGTCTACCAGCCAAGGAGCACCGAGGACAGCCACCAGGAGCTGGGAGACAGGCCCAGAACTGAGGCTCCCTCAGAGGTGCCAGGAGCCAAGCCTGCCCACACCTGAACCTCAGACTTTGGCCTCCAGAACTGGCAAAGAATGAATTCCTGTTGTTTTAAGCCACCAAGTTTGCAGCCATTTGTTACAGCAGCAACAGGAAACTAACACATTCCCCCCAAAACACAAAGTGCTCTTATCGAAAAACTGCAGGATGTGGACTGAAACGCAGCACCCACGAGCGGAGAACCTATCTGTGCCTTTAACATGCTCCCGAAGGACCATCTGCAACTACATACTTGGGCGGCTTCAGGAAGTGGGTCAGCCCCTCCCACCCCTGCAGATGCCAAGAAAGCCCCCAGCCAAGGCTTGTTTTTGGAACAGGATGCTGGCTGGGCTGTCTTCCAGCAGGAGACTTATACCCTGATCCTAGCCCACCCTGTCACTGCCACATAGCAGGGAGGCCTGGACAAAACCCAGGGACGGACCTGTGACAACCCATTCCCAACCAGGGCAGCCCACGGGGTGCAGGAAGAGGCTGGGCACTGAGGAGTAAACCACAGTTGCAGGGGTAATGCCCACAGCTTTGCCATCCTCGGAAATGTCCAGAATCTTGCAAAACAACAAGGAAGAGTCCTCTGGTGCTGGTAATCTGCCAAAGATCACTGAGTGGCTTCTGCTGGCCAGGCTGGGGCATTTGCGGCTGGTGTGGGGAACGGCATCACAAACTTCTGGAATGTGATGACATACGGCCGCCACTGCTCACACTGGGTGGCAACGCACCTGGGGAGGACAAGAGCGCACTGCAGTGTCAGGGCAAGGACAGCGCAAGTGTACATGTGGGAACAGTGGATAAACGTGACTACAAAGATGACAAGCTCCAGTCCAAACACACCGGTACCAAGTCAGGAGGAAAAGATAACCGAAATTTCTATCACACACAAGAGCTGATCCCACTAATGACCGAAGAGCTGCTGAAAGTCAAGGAACAAAAGACTAACAGCCCAATAGAGAAATGGGCAAAAAATACAAACAAGCTGTCTACACCAGAAGAACTGAAAAGGACCCTTCAAGCTCTGAAGAGATGCTCAAGCTCTCTCTTAACAAAGAACGGCTCGCCTGGTGGACGGCACAAGCCCATGGGCTGGACACCCATCATCTGCGGCAGGGCTATGGGGAGTGAGGGAGGAGTGGGAAAGCACACCCAGGGTAGGGGAGCGCCAGCACTGTCTAACCCCCTGCTCAATGGTGCCGCTTCTGCAGGATCCAACCCAAAGGTACATATGATGGACGCACAAGGATTTTCAGCGTGGTGTTATTTATGACAGTAAAAAGACCAGTAACAACCCAGACGTCCGCTAGCAGCAGACCAGTTCGATCCACAGTGGTGCAGCCGCCAGTGGAACAGCACACGGCCCATGAGAGCAGCGCCACACTGTGCCAGGTGGCCGGGACGAACTGGGAAGCAGTTGTCTGGGAGCCCTGGTCTGGGCTCTTGGCTTCCCCAGCACAGGTGAAAGAAGAGCGAACCCCGGAGACAAGCAGACAGAACGAACAGAAAAAGCAGAGCATCGCGCCTATGTGGGGCTCTGTGTGTCCTAAAAGAGGTGAACCAGCGGACGGGGACATAAGGCCCTGCAGCTAGCTCTCGGGGCTCAGAGAAGGGGCCCACCCTCTGTCACCCAGCCCCTAATTCAGGACCAGGCAGACAGGAGAGGAAAGCAACAGATTGCACTGTCCTGGGCTGGGTGTCGGTAGGCAGCCCTACTCGATGCACTCCATGACGTGTATCTGCAGGGTGTCCATGTCAGGAGCCTGATACTGGCACTTGGGGCAGCAGAAGTTGGGCGGCTCCTCAGGGGGGCTTCTCCTCTGGCTGGGCAGGGCCAGGTGAAAGGAGTGATGAGCTGGGGAAAGAGAATAGGCACTGGTGGGTGCAGGCTTCTTGTCTGTCCCCTTGCACAAACTGCAGGGAAGGGCCAAGGCAGAAAGTGCCAAGATAACTTGGTTCCAGTGACCTGGGTCCCCACCGCTAGCCCCGCCCCTTTAGCCCCGCCCCCAGGGGCGGTACCGCTGGGGAGGAGGGGCCAGGGGCCGGTGCAAGCTCCCTGGAGCTCCCTCGCTGGGCTCCAGGATCCTCAGCGCCTCCTCCCAGCACCCTGCCCTCCCCAGCCCTCCCCCTGCAGCTCCCTCACCTGGGGCAGGGGCTAAGGGGGGCTGGGAGACCTCTACATGCCGCTTCCTCATGTCTTCGATCCTTTGAGAAAAGAAACCGTCCGATCAGTACGTATGAGTCAATCTCCAGCACGTACAAAGCTGATGGAAGGACGGGGCGCGAGGCGGGGAGAGGGAGGCCAGCTCCCCCTAACCTGACAGGCCCGGTACCCGCTGCCACTCCCCGTGGGTCCCGCGCTCCGAAGCCCACCTGGCCGACTCCTGACAGCTGGTCTTCAGCCTGTTGTGCTCCCTCTGCAGCTGCTCCAGCTGCGCCTGCAGGAACTCCTTCTTCTCAGCCAGCTTCTCCCGGGCCTGCCTCTCAGCCTGGAAATCCGCCTTGTAGATATCCGCCTGGCAAAGCCAAGACAGGGGCAGTGCCCACTCTCCATCAGCCACGCACTGGACACTCCATGGCAGCCACAGGGGCCGGGGGAAGGCAGAGCCCGCTCCTGTTCTCCCAGAGCCCAAGGCACGAAGACAGTCACCCCAGAGGCATCGAGGGTTCAAGGGACATTGCGAGGGACTCAGAAAGCTTCCGAGAGGCCAGTGCAAAGCGCCACCAGAGGCATGCCAGGTCCCAGCGCCAGTGGCCTGGTCTGCTCACCCACGCACAGGCTGCAGAGGAGAGCCCTCACCTGGGCTTTCAGCACCGGAACCGTCTCCATCACAGTCTTGTGTTGCTCAGCCTCTTCCTTCAGTTTGTCGATCAGCTCCTGTTTAGCCACCAGGGCCTCCTCGGCCTGCTTGAGCTGCTGCTTGAGATCTTCCAGCTGCAATCCCTAGATGTGGGTGACGGGGAGCTGACAGAGCCCGATCTGGCTCAGCCTTGGGGCCAGGCTGCCCCCAGGCCGGCTGCCGCTCCAGGAAAGCAGAACCAAGAGGAACAAGAGATCGGGCCCAGCCAGCCCGCGCTATGCAGGGCCCAGGAAAGGCGGAGGCTGGAGGGGACCTCGAGGTCACCTGGCACAACCGCCCCCCAGGCCGACATTCCCTTCCCAGCTGGACAGTCCTCCAACCCCTCAAAGGACAGGGGCCACACTCCCTCCTGAGGCCACATGCTGCACACTGAGCCAGTCTCATGCACTAATGCTCCACCACGTGCCCACTAAGCCAAGGCCCGTCGGTCCTTCCACTCTGCCACCTGGTCGAGGGTCTGCTGGTCCCTCACGGATGCCCCCCCCCTCCACAGCCCCACACACAGACGCACACACACGCCACCAAGGCTTCCCTCTGGAGATCAAAGGGACACGCTTTCCTAACTAACTCTTCCTCATGGGACCCACTTTTCAGGCTTTACCCTTATAAGTCTCTTCCAGGTATGTTCAGGTTTGACTACATCCTTCTTAAAATGTGATCACTAGAAACAGCACTCAGTATAAGTCTGACGAGGACAAACTAGAAAAGGGGTATCAGCCACCTTCAACACTGGTATGGAAACATTCCCAGGGAAATCTGGGGACGCCTGGCGGGAGGGACCAGCTGCAGAGACAAGCATGGTCCTGCCCACAGGTGGAGC
The DNA here is from genome assembly GCF_000442215.2 of Lipotes vexillifer. Classification (NCBI taxonomy): domain Eukaryota; kingdom Metazoa; phylum Chordata; class Mammalia; order Artiodactyla; family Lipotidae; genus Lipotes; species Lipotes vexillifer. The sequence continues at coordinate 185,610 of NW_006785388.1, read as the reverse complement.
ATCTGGAGGCGCCGCCTAGTCCAACATGGGCTGCAAACAACACAGCCCAAGAGTCCCCGCCTCCCCACTGCCTGTCCTGAGCCATCACCCCAGAGCCCTGACAAAGCTCTAGGTCGAATCGAGGATCCCTCTCCAAAGCCAGCTCTGTGAGTCTGTTAAGATAGGGCCTTGAGTTCCAGTATCCCTGACCTGAGGGGAGTCAGCCCCAGGCTGGCAGCCCAGGAGACGCCGCCACCATATTCACTCGGTTCCGCTCACTGCTCACCATGCTGCTCTTGATGTGGCTGTCATACTCTTGGAAGAGCTGGTGATAGGCCACCTGCAGCTGGGCCAGCTTCCTCCTACGGAAAAGGAGCTTAGGCTGGAGAACCACCTTGTCCTGAGCCAGCCACAGCTCTTACTGCTTCCAACTCCACCCTCTTCCTTGTCGTCACAGCCACAGACCAGAATGTGGCTTTCAGGGTGCCTGTGTGCCTGGAAGGCCGTCAGCTCTGAGGCAAGCTTTGCTACCTATTTCATATCATTTTCCATCAATCTGGCATTTCAAAATGTACACAAAGAAATGTTTATAATAAAACAGAGCTGTCCTGTACTGTTCAAGAAAGTCAAGTTCAAGAAAAACAGAGAAAAGCAGGAGGACTGTTCTAGATTAAAGAAGACTCAAATGACACGCCAACAAGGAGAAGGTAGGATCCCATACGGGACGCTGTTGACATGTGGACCGGAGAGCGAACAATGTCACCCTCTGAAAGCCGGATCCTTGGGGTGTGACAACGGTAACGGACAGCATTGGGCCCTCCCCTCCAGCCGGCCCCTGGAAGGGCTCCCAGGAGGCAGCGGCCCACTCACTTCTCCTCCGAGGCAGCCTGGCGCTCCATGCGCAGGGCAGCATCCATGCTCTGGTTCTGCAGGCGCAGCTGGTCCACCTGCACGCTGTGCTGCTGCTGCAGCGCCTCACGCTCGTTCTCCAGCTGCCGGGCCTGCTCGCTGGCGGCCCGGACCCTGGCGAGGGCATGGGCCATCACGGAGGGCCCGTAGCAGGACCCTCCTGTGCTCCCAGCATCCCTACCACACTGCGCAGAGGCAGGGACAAGTCACGGCGCAGTGGGACCAAGGGGGGGAGGAAAAGTCACAGAGAGGTGGGACCAAGGGGGTCCTCCAGGCGTCAAAGTGGACGCACTATCACTGGAAACAGGGACAACTGCAGGGCAGCCCAATGGGGGCAGGGTCGGGCTGATGGCGGCCCCCAGAGAAGCCCTTTTGGAGGTGAAGGAGGTGGTCCCAGGGGAGAGGAGCCCCAGGGAACTGCCCATTGGGTTGCGACATGTGGGCGCTGGGGGCCCTGGCCAGAGCCATCTCAGTGGATGGGCTGGGAGGGACTGGGAGGAAAGCAGGTGGAGACAGCCAGCAGAGAGAGCCTTTCTGGAAGCCGGAGAGGGAGAAGGTGAGAAGTGGGGCAGGGCGGGGGGAGGAGGAGGGGAGGCAGGGTCAGTGCTCAGAGGCTCTCTGCCGACCAGTCACAGCTCCAGAAGTGGCGAGGGGGCGCAGGCCCGTCTGGGCCCCAGGGTCCGCACCTGCACAAAGAGCCTCGCACCTGCCCACCCAGGAGACAGCAGCGGCCTCAGCAGAGAATTCCCGGTGCCCTGTCCCATGGCGCAGTGACAGCTCAGCTCTCCTCAGCTACCTCCGGCCCAGCCTGCCATCTCCCCACTCCACATCCCTACGTCCACACAGCTCCCTGCGCGGCGACAGTGGCTGCTTCTCGGTGGGGGAGGCTACTGGGGATGGTCTCTGGTCTCACCGTGTGCACGCGCCCATCCAAATCTACTGAACACAGGTCCCCATCTGGGAGCTGACAAAAGTTAGCAGCTGCCACTGTCTTCAGCAGATGGAAGTGCTGCCTGCCAGGGGCCCGATGTGACAGGCCAGGGCTCAAAGGGCAGCCATGTGCATTAAGTCTGAGGCCACTTAAATGGCCACGCCGAATGATGTGAGATGGGGGCAGGCTTCCTGCCCCGAGCCGTCCAGCTCAGCACATACATGCTCAGCCACGGAGACGGGGGCGGGGGACAGGAAAGGAGGGTGCCCAAGAGCCTACAATTGCGGGAGTAACGCCCTTGTGGGGTCATTAAGTGACCAAAGTTGGCTTCTTTCATGTGCATAGAAAAAAGATAAGCAGGGAAGACCCAAAACCGCCCTAAAAATTGCACGTGCCTTTTCGAAACCCGGAGGGACAGAAGCGTGTACGGGAAACAGCAGAATGCGAAGAGCCCGGGGCCAGCAGGCTCAGCCTTCCACAGCCTCCCTTTTGCCATCTTCTTTCTAGAAGGCAGCGCACTCACACACTGTCACCCCTGCCTGTTCCTCCAGCCTCCTTCACAAAGGCGCCCCCAACACCGCCCAGGGCACCCCGATCACCTCCCACACTGGGAGAGCTGGGGCCACCTCCGTCGCCTGGACCCGTCTTTCTGGACGGCAGCAGCTGGGCAGCATGAGAACCACTGAAACATCTGTGCCCTTTGACCCAATGACCCCGCTTACAGGAACCTCCCTCTGTGGGAGAGAGCGACTGGCGGACCTGAGGCTGCCAGCTTTGTAAGGGCTGGCTTGCAAGGCTGGCCCCGGGTTGGTGCCTGGGCAGTGGGCTGGTGCGAGTGCCCTGCATCGAAAAGACACATTCCCTACTGATAAGGGTGGTCCCTGTGCCTGGACTCTGATACCACAGGGTGGTTTAGGGGGCGCACCTGCTTTCCTCTGGGAATCGGGAAGTTTGGCACGTGCCGGGCAGCGACCAGCCCTCAATGAAACCCAGGGCGCTGAGTCTCGAGTGGGCTCCCTGGGTCTCCAGGGAGGCATCTGTCACTGCCGGAGAAGGGAGAGTGCTCGGCTGGCCCCTCATGGGAGGGAGAGGGGAAGCCGAAGGTGTGGGGTTCTCCACCCCAGACGCGCGTCTTCTGTCCTTGGGGGTGCTGACGCGTGCCCTGTCCCTGTCATCAACCTCAGCCGGGAGGGCACTGGAGTGCTTTCCTGCAGATCATGGGGGGGCTCTTCCCCACTGCCCGGCAAATGCCCCCTCAGGAAATAATCCAAACTCCAGCAAAAGGTCAGAGAGGCCAGAAGTGCCGCTGGGACTCAGGTCCTAGACACCCAGTCCACAGCCCCACCACACACCTGCCCCACGCCCGTGTGCTCCCGTCCATCCTGTCACAGAGGAACTCTCTGGAAGCCCCTGAATGACCTCATTCTTCTCAGGCACCCTGACAACGGCCTCCAGGCTGGTTTTCCCTCCCTACTCACCTGCCCTCCAAAGCCTGCCGCTCCTTGGTGGTGGCCTCCAAGCGACTCTGGCTCTCCTGCAGCTCCCCCAGCAAGGATGTCACCTGGGCTTTCACTGAGGCCTTGTCCTCGGCCATCTGCTGCATGAAAAAAAGCCACTTCCTGTCGGCGATGCTTCCCTACCAGCTGCTCACCCCTGGCAGCCCCAAGCTCCAGGGCAGCTGAAAGCACTGAGACGGTCCCCCGAGGGCTCCCCTCGAGCCCTCAGCACCCCTACTCATCTCACCTCTCACCTCTGGAAGCTTCTCCCCCCCAGCGAGGCAACTGAAGCGGTGGAAAGAGATCGAGTCCCATGAGCCCCGACTCCAAGCCCCTCCTCATCCCTGCAGATGGGGCAACAGGAGACCCAGGGACATGGGAGCATGGAGGTGCCTCGAGTCTCACAAGGCTGACAACCAGGCCATGAGGGCTGAGCCCAGCAGGAGTCTGTGTGCCTCTGTCATCAAACTGTCCAGATCCCGGTCCCCTGAGACCTCGGGCTGCTCAAGCCCAGGGTGCAGCCCCGGTCCTCTGCATATCCAGCCCCTCCGCAGTAACCCCTAGGTAGGAACCAGCACCCCTGTGCTCCCAGCCACACACACGGCCCCACCCACCATCCTTCTCAAGGGCAGTCTCAGGGCCGCGTCTCCTCTCCAGCTACATGCACACGATGATGATCTGCTCCGTCTCAAGGCTTTCAGTACCCTCCACGGACTGAGGGTTTCCAGATTCCTCCCTCCAGGACAGACTTCCCTCCGGCACCCCAGCTTAGCTACCCAACTGCCTGCCCAGCTTCTCCACATTGAGGCCCGGAGGCTGCAGTAAGCTTTCCCCAAAAGGACCACAAAGCAGGGGGCTTAAGACAACAGAAACGGATTGCCTTCTAGAGGCCGGGAGTCCAAGAGTAAGGTGTCGGCGGGGCTGGTTCCTCCTGAGGGCCCTTGGCTGTAGCAGCCTCCATTGTCACGTGACCATCTTCCCTGGGTGTCTGTTTCTCTTCTTTGAAACATACCAGTCATTGGATTTAGGCCCATCCTAAGCCAGTGTGACCTCATCTTAACTTGATTACATCTGCAAACACCCCATTTCTAAATAAGGTCACATTCTGAGGTCCCAGGGGTTAGGCTATGGGCATTTCTTTTGGGGGAACATAATTCAACCCATAACACCCCCTACACTAGACAGGAATCCAGATAATGTCTCACTAGCACAGCACCCTCCCACAGTTCCTGTCACACTCAGGATCAAAGCCCAAATCCTTCACTGGCTTACTAATCCCACATGATTAGCCCCACCATGACTCTGCCCTCCTCAGCCCCTATCCACTCTGCCCAAGCCATGTTTGCCTCTTCGGTCTTCCCTGAACATCACAGGCATGCTCCTGCCTCAGGACCTGTGCACATGCTTTCTCCACCTCTAAAACAGTCTTTCCCCAGATACCCACATGTATTCCAGTCCTGACTAGATGGCACCCCGGTGAGACCTTCCCCATCTAGTCCATCCTCCAGTTAGCGGCACAAAACCTTGGAGTCTTCTCTGCCTCTCACAGCTCACATCGGATCCACCAGGAAATCCTGTCAAAATGCTTCTTAGAATCTATTTGATGACACTAAGCAGGTAATGGTAACTACTTTAGATGTGACGGTGGTATTGTTCTTATGTTTCTTAGAGATGCACACTAAAATATTTACAGACAAAATTATGCGGTGTCTGGAATTTGGTTCAAAATAATGGGAGAACCCCTAGGTATCTACCTGAAAGAAATGAAAACCCATGTCCACACAGGAATGTTCACAGCAGCATTACTCCTAACAGCCAGAGTGGAAACGACCCAAATGTCCATCAGATGACGACTGGATAAACAAAACGTAGTCTCTCCATACACTGGAATATCATCCAGCCATAAAGTGAAATGAGGTACTTGGACAGACTACAGCGTGGATGAACCTCAAAAAATATGATGCTGGGACTTCCCTGGTGACGCAGTGGTTAGGACTCTGAGGTCCAATGCAGGGGGCCCAGGTTCGATCCCTGGCCAGGGAACTAGGTCCCACAGGCATGTTGCAAGTAAGAATTCGCATGTCAATAGGGAGCGTGGGAGGGAGGGAGATGCAAGAGGGAAGAGATATGGGGACGTATGTATATGTATAACTGATTCACTTTGTTATAAAGCAGAAACTAACACACCATTGTAAAGCAATTATACTCCAATAAAGATGTTAAAAAAAAAAAAAGAATTCACATGCCATGACTAAGGAGCCCACCTGCCACAACTAAGACCTGGTGCAACCAAATAAATAAATAAATATTATTTTTTTTAAAAAAAACGTGATGCTGAGTGAAAGCAGCCAGACATGAGAGCCACACGGTGGATTCTACTCACAGGAGATGCCCAGAACAGGCAAACACAGACAGAAAGATGAGCATGTGCCCAGGGCTGGGGAAGATGGGACAGGGGAGTGACTGCTCGTGGGGATGGGGTTTCTCCTTGGGATGATGACAATGTTTTGGAAGCAGATGGAGGTGATGGTTGGACAACTCTATGACTATACTAAAAACTACTGAATTCTACACTTTCAAGGGGTGAATTTCATGGTATGTTGAGTTTTATCCTGGAAAAGCTGTTGGGAAAAACTCCAGCCTGTGGCTCTACCACTTTCTCCAGGGATGGGCACTCAGCTATGCCCAGGTTTTTGCTGGGGTCACCGTCTTATCCCCATCACCTGTTGTCCATGTGCAAGAGTTTCTCTTACGTATACCAGGGGTGCAACTGATGAGTTGGGGGTGACCTACATTTTCAACTTGAAGAGAAAAATGCCAAATAGTTTTTCAAAGCAGTGGCACCGGGGCTTCCCTGGTGGCGCAGTGGTTGAGAGTCCGCCTGCCGATGCAGGGGACGCGGGTTCGTGCCCCGGTCCAGGAAGATTCCACATGCCACAGAGCGGCTGGGCCCGTGAGCCATGGCCACCGAGCCTGCGCGTCCGGAGCCTGTGCTCCGCAACGGGAGAGGCCACAGCAGTGAGAGGCCTGCGTACCGCAAGAAAAAAAATAAAAAAGCAGTGACACCAACTGATGCTGCCGCCAGCAACATGAAGCCATGGCCCCTCCAATACCCGCTACTGTAAGACTTGTCAGCTAGAAATAGGGCTTTGGCAGTGGCTCTGATCGCTACCATGAAGCCAGCATCCCATCACATGAGCACGGGGCAGACGGATGCTCTGAAGGCATCCTGAGAACAGCAGCCTTCTTCTCACTTCTGCGCCGAGTACACCAGTTCAGGATTGTAGTGGCTTTACCAATGGCCCCAAAGTGACATGGTCACGGCCTAACCCCCAGTACCTATAAATGGGACCTGATTTAGAGACAGGGTCTCTCCAGATGTGACCAACTTAAGGTGAGATCGTATTGGAGTAGGGTGGGCCCCCGATCCAGTGACTGCTGAGAACTACAAAAGACTCGGACACTCGAGCAAGCTCTAGAGTGGCTTCTTGCAGCCTAAGGTCATGACCCTGGGCCGGCCCAGCCCCCTTTTGAGTTCCTGTCTGAGAAAAGAGGGCTGGCAAAAGAATGTACTGTTTGCTCCAGCCAACACCTGACCTAGACCCCCACCATCCTCAGAGCCTTTCCTAAGAGGGCTCCCAACATGTGAATCCTTCCTCTGTCCCTTTGAGACAACCCAGGAGTCTTTCTCGGGGACCTGAGAGCCATTCCTCTGAAACGGAATCCTGAGGAAGGATAGGGCCTCAGTCTGCGTGTGTCTGCGTGGGATGGAATCCTAACTTCCAGAACTGACTCCCGGGGTGGATGCCGCTGACCTCACCGCACTGACACTGACCCACCCCGCGTGGGTTTTCACTTGAGCCCCTGCTCGCTGCCCCCACCTCACTCTCCCTTCAAATCACCAGCACGTCTGTGCCCATCAGAAGGGTGCGCAGTGCCTTCCCCTGCTATCGGTAGTTACCAAACAAAACCTGTTTTCACCCCTTTACCTAATGGCCGGCTGAGCTGCTCTTTGACACCAGTGTTTTTATAAGAGGAGGAGAGATGCCCAGACACACGGGGAGAAGGCCACATGACAGTGTGCTTGCAAACCAAGGAACGCCAAGTCCTGCCAGCCAGCACCCAAGGCTGGGAGAGAGGCCTTGGCCAGATCATGCCCTCACCTTGATCTTGGATTTCTGGCCTCCAGAACTGGGAGACAATACATTTCTGTGGCTTAAAACTACCCGGTTTGTGGTACTTTATTACAGCAGCTCCAGGAACCTAACACACCTCCCCGAGGGCTCCCACCAGGCAGTCTACGCCACCAGGGTGATTTGGGGCAGGGCCCCAGGCCACATGTATCACCTTGACCTGTGGGGCGCAGAGACCCGGTAACCCAGGTCAGTCACGTGGGCGCCCCAGGCCTCCAGGACCGACCCCCACTCAAGTCCCCAGACCGCACCACTCACGGGAGCTTCCCTGGTGGTGGTACCCATGCGTACCATCACATGTGGCCCAGCCTCTCCTGGACCCGCCCTCTGTTCCTTTTATCTTTGCTGATTTCAACCTGCATCCCTCCTGGGTGACTAAGCCTAACGCCATGACCATGAGGACAATGGCTTTTCGCAACTCTGGGAGCCCCCCCATCCCGCGACCCCGAGCGCAGTCCCTGTGGGTCCCGGGCGGGCGGCGGTGGCCCGCTACCTGCTGGCATGTCTTGAGGCGCTCCACCTCCTGCAGGGCCTGCTCCCTCTGCCGGTGCAGCTCCCGCCTCTCCAGGCTCAGCCTCTCCACCAGGTCCCGGGCCTCCTGGAACTTCTGCATGAGGAAGGCCTTCTCCTCCCTCTGGCTGCCCTGGAAACGCTGCAGCTCCTCGCAGCGTTCCCGCAGCATCTGGTTGCTCTGGCGGATGGCGTCTGCAGAGGTGGCAGGGGGCAGGTGAGCCCGGTGGCCGCGGCCTCCACCACCCCGCGGCCTCTACCACCCTGACAGCTTCCAAACACTCCCTTCACTTTGCCAAGCGCTTTCGAAGTCAACTACGCAAATGACGTGCCCCCAGTGTCTCCAAGATATTAACCACGTCAGCTTCACTTAAAAGCATGTGTCCGGGAGTTCCCTGGTGGCCTAGTGGTTAGGATTCCAGGCTTTCGCTGTCAGGGCTTGGGTTCAATCCCTGGTTGGGGAACTGAGATTCCACCGGCCGCACGTGGCAGCCAAAAAAAAAAGAAAGAAAAAAACAAGTGCCAAATGCCACTTTCTTTGCAAGTGACTCTGGAACTCATCTGCCCTCTGCATGGGTCAGAGGTGGGCCGCCCTGGGGCCCTGGGTCACTGCCTTCGGGATCAGACTCGGGGGCACAGCCACCAGAACAAACTTGCCCGTGGCACTGCTGGCCACAGACTGGGGTGGGGGGGCGGGCGAGAAGCCTTGGAGCAGGCCACTTAGCCACCTCTCTGAGCCTCACCATCCTCATGTCCATGTTCAACGGGGACAAGCACACCCATCTCACAGGTTGAGGAAAGGTAAACAGAAAAGCAGCCAAAGTGCCTGGTCTTCAAGACAACCTCTAGAGCCAGTCTACCCTCCTTTCCCCGGGCAGCCGGCAGGGCCTAAGGAAAGGACAGCCACACACCTGGGGACACCCCCAGGCAGCAGAAATCCGCTGCGGGTGACAGAACTGATCCGTGGCATGCAAAGGTTCTAGCCACCACAGAGCTGGACAAGAGGGGGGCAGGCGGTAGCTTCAGGCCCTGCTCTGGTCAAAACTCCCAACGAGCTAACTGGTGCCTGCTGATGGAACATTCTTTTGCCGGAACCACAGTGGCTCCTGAGCCTGGCTCCAAAGCTACCTTCTGTGCCCCACTGTCCCCTGCCTCAGGTTCCTCACCAGCCCCCACCAATGCTCAGCTCAGCTCACACGCAACTTCTGTTTTTAACTGAGGTACAATTCACAGAACACCAAATTCACCACTTGAACTATTTTAAAGTATACAGTCATTCAGTGGCTATAGTATATTCACCAAGCTGTGCACCCATCACCTCTATCTAGCTCCAGAACATTTCCATCCTCCAAAAGAAACCTCATACCCACGGGCAGTCACTTCCCCTCTGGCCCCAGACACTGGCGCCCTCTCATGCTTCTCTCTCTACACTCACCTCTCCTGGACTTGCCACATCAATGGACTCCTACACGAGGTAGAAGCGACTTCTCCCATGAAGCTTCCCCATAAATACTCCAAACAAATCCTACGTCCTCCCTCCTGCCCCCTCCTCCATGGACACAATCACAAGCATCACAGGGGCAGACACCTCGGGCCCCAGGGGTTTGGACCAGGGCCTGATACACTGCAGCTGTATAAGCAGAAACGTGCAGAGCCCGAGCTCCCTGGGGGGCAGCTGGGGGGTCCATGGTCCCTGTCTGGCCAGCCTGCCACACTCTCACCCCCGAGTGCCCTTTGCCAGAGTGCTGTCCTGGGGATGAGCAGAGACTATGCACATAGCTATGGAGGGTGAGCTGTCTCCTGGCCTCTCAACCTGGCTGCCAGCTCTATGTGGCCCCAACACAGTAGGACATTTGATGACATCTGGGGATACTGATGGTTGTCTTAACTGAAGGGGTGCGATTGGCACCTCGTGGGTAGAGGCCAGGGATGCTGCTCAACACGCCACAGTGCCCAGAACAACCTCTAGATGTCTGAGCGCTGAGGGGGAGGACCCTGTCCTCAAGCAGGTAGGTCCCAGCCCTCTGTGCGTGAATCAGGGCTGTCTCCAAAGCAGGCCAGTGCTCCAAAAGACCAAGCAGCCCCTAAGTGGCCGGCTGACCACGCTGGACCCTTTCTATCCTGCAAGAGAAGGCGATTTATCTTCACAGAAGAAGAGACACATATTCTGGGCACAAGTTTGGTCCTTGCCTGCAGGGCCTCAGCCAGCACCAGTCTCTGAGGCCTACAGGGCACGTGACTCATCAGCACAAGGCCCCACGTGACATCCCATTACACCAGAGGATGCACTGTCCAGCAGAGGGGTGGGGGAGTGGCCCCATGACTGTGGCCTCCACTGCTTATGTCACATGCCAACCTGCCCGCCAGCCTGGACAGTGGACGGCTGAGTGAAAATAACCAAGGCCCTGTCCTCTGGGATATGGTGTACACAAAGGCTGCGACCTTTATAAGCCCTGAGTTGCCAACAGGAACCAGGATGAAGCAAAAGTGGCCATGTGCCCCATCACTCCCCGTGACCCACCCGGGGAGTCTGTGCCGCCCATCCCCACCTGCAGCTCTGGGCTCGGCAGTGTAGAAGGTCCTCACAGCACAAAACACAAGAGTCTCACTGAGTGAAAGCAGGGGCGCCGCCTGGGCACCTGGGGCTGCCGTACCCAAGGGGCGGCATGCCAGACGAGGAGCCCCCGGGGCGCGGCCACCAAGGGGGTGGGCTGTCTCACGCGAAGCAGGCAGGAGTGGGTCACACCCCAGGGCAGCCACACCAGCTGAGGGGCGCGATGCGACGGCCCCCGGGGCCTGGAGAAGCTGCCCCCGATGCAGGTGAGGACATGGACGGTGAGTGAGTGGGGGCTGTGATGGCGATGGGGAGGCGGCGGCCCGGAAGGTACTCGAACCCAGCCACCTGGGGGGTGGGTGCTGCTGGAGGACAGCCCTCAGCTCCGGTATCTTCGAGGAGCGGCCCGCCAGGTTCATGCCCCGCCCACAGGACCTGGACGCTCCTTTTCCAAAGCAGCCCACTGGCCCTTCTCAGGGAGGCCACGCCCATTCCCAGAGCAGACCACAGCCCCTTTCTGGGGCAGGTCACGCCCCCTCCCCAGGATAGCCACGCCCCTTCCCAGGATAGCCACTGCTTAATGACTGATCAGTACGGAGACACAGGGGGCCTGGCCGCGTTGGCCCAAGTGGGACAACGCAGAAGGGTCATTCCCGCTCCAGAGCTCCTTGTAGGGCTGGCCTGCACTGCGGCCCAGCTTCTCCCTCCGCCCTCCCCTGCTTCTTCACTGCCCTGCCCTTCCCCTCCCCTCCCCAGTGTTACTCCTAAGAGGACTCTAAATAAACGTCCTTCATGCCACTCTGTATCTCAAAGTCCACTTCCAGGGAATCCCACCTGAAACAAAAGCTCCGCTCCAGAGCTCCTTGTAGGGCTGGCCTGCACTGCGGCCCAGCTTCTCCCTCCGCCCTCCCCTGCTTCTTCACTGCCCTGCCCTTCCCCTCCCCTCCCCAGTGTTACTCCTAAGAGGACTCTAAATAAACGTCCTTCATGCCACTCTGTATCTCAAAGTCCACTTCCAGGGAATCCCACCTGAAACAAAGAGGAAGGGTGGCTGAGCTTCAGGCTCTAACTGGCCCACCCCAGTCCCAGTCAATGCAGAGGGGCAGGTGAATGGGATAATCCTTCCCCGAGCAGTGCCGGGTCCCCGGACTTTTACTCCACACACCCGCCGTCTCCCTCACCTCGGAGCTCTTGATTCTCCTCCAGACAACGCTGGAAGGTCTCAGGAGCAGCCTGCTCTGAAGGCAGGTGGAGCATGGCTGGCTTCCCCAGAGAAGACTCTTCACCCAGCACGTCCTGGTCCCCTGCCGGCCCGCCGCTAGGCTGCACCATCTCATACAGTGGACTCTTCCAAGGGGGCCTGCTCATCCAACACGTCAGGATCTGAAACAGAGAGCCAGCAGAGGCATCACGTGAGGAGGCCTATGCAGAATTCTCCCACCCTGCAGGCTGGGGAGGAGTTCGGGCACCACACTTTAAGCAGAATGATGAGCACTGTGCCAAGCGGAAAAGGATGCTAAGAGGTGGCACATACTCCCATTCCAAAGGGAGGTACAGGCATTTGTGGTGCTTG
>NW_006785388.1:156023-172297 GCF_000442215.2 Lipotes vexillifer | reverse complement strand
GTTCAGCACTGGTTGTAAACTGTGCCTAGCACTATCTCCAGGCTGTAACCTGAGGAACTTCACCAGAGAGGAGAAATCACGGAGATTATTTTTGGAGGGAGGTGCCAGTGTGCCGGGAATCCTACCCTGACACCTACACCTCCAAGCACGAGTGGAGGGTGCTGGCCCCTCACCTAGTGTACTGAGTGGAATGATGGCCCCCAATAAGGTATGTCCACGCCCTGACCCCCAGAACCTGTGACTGTGATCTGACTTGGCAAAAGGGCCTTTGCAGATGTAATAAAGTTAAGGATCTGGTGATGAGATCATCCTGGATGAGAGTGGCCCTAAATCCAATGGCAGGGTCCTTATAAGACACAGAAGAGCAGAGATACAGACGCAAAGGAGAAGCCACGTGAAGATGGAGGCAGAGACGGGAGGGATGCGGCCACAAGCCAAGCGGCACCTGGAGCCCCCAGAAGCTGGAAGAGGCAGGAAGAACCCTCCCCTGGAACCTCCAAAGGAAGCACGGCCCTGCCAACACCTCGATCTCAGGCTTCTGGTCTCCAGAGCTGGGAGAGGATAAATTTGTTGTTTTCAGCCCCCTGGCTTGTGGAAATCTCCCACAGCAGCACTAGGAAGTCCATACACCAGGTAAGAGGGGCTTCACTCAGAGCCTGATGAGTGTTCCCTGGACCTGAGGGGCCGAGGCGGACATCTAGCATCTGACGTGTAAGTGGGAGCTGGGCTCACAGCCGGCTGGGCTCACAGCCGAAGAGAGAGTGGCAGACACAGGCTGAGCTGTTTGTGTTCTCTTGTGAACTAGAGTACAGAGAGGGAGGCTATGCCGGACAGCAGCAGCCTGGAGCCCTTTTAAGTCCTGACCAAGAAGACTGACTACATGGAGGAGGAGGCCAATCCCAACAGAAGTGTCCAGGAGTAGGGCCTGAGCTTCAGCCAGAGACTCAAACACCAAGTGAGCCTGGACATTTCACTATTACACTGATACTTATCTGAACACCCTCCTGACCCACCAGCAGTATCTGACGGATCGCTGGTCCCTGATTCCAGAACAGCCCACTCTCCTGGTTCTCCTCCTGCCTCACGGGCTGCCCCTGCTCCGGCTCTTTCACTGGACCATCCTCGTCAGCCCAGCCCTTCACGTGGCGGTGCCCAGGGCTCTGTTCTGGGATCTTTTCTCTAACTCCAGTCACTCCAATACTAATTCCATCCAGACTCAAAGCTGTAACCCTCATCTTAATGCTGATGATACCCCAACTCAGAACTCCTTCCTGAACTCCAAACTAACACATCAAACTCCACATCTCCACTTGGGTATCCAGTCATCCTCTCAAAACTAACGTTTCGGGCTTCCCTGGTGGCGCAGTGGTTGGGAGTCCGCCTGCCGATGCAGGGGACACAGGTTCGTGCCCCGGTCCGGGAAGATCCCACATGCCACGGAGCGGCTGGGCCCGTGAGCCATGGCCGCTGAGCCTGCGTGTCTGGAGCCTGTGCTCCGCAACGGGAGAGGCCACGACAGTGAGAGGCCCGCGTACTGCAAAAAAAACAAAAGTCTCTAAAACTGCACTCCTGACAGTCCCCAGAAGCCAGCTCACCCACGGCCTTCCTTATTAGCAGTTGGTGGCAAATCCATCCTCCAGTTAGCGGGACAAAAACCTAGGAGTCCTTCTTGAGTCCTCTCTGCCGCTCACAGCTCACATTGGATCCATCAGGAAATCCTGTCAAAATGTACCTTAGAATTTATTTGATGATGCTAAGCAAATAATGGTAACTATTTTAGGTGTGATAGTGGTATTGTGGTTATGTTTCTTTCAAAGTCATTTCTTAGAGATGCACACTGAAATATTTGTGGACGAAATTACACTGTCTGGAATTTGGTTCAAAATAATGGGGGAACTCCTAGGTATCTACCTGAAAGAAATGAAAACCCATGTCCACACAGGGATGTTCACAGCAGCATTACTCCTAACAGCCAAAGAGTGGAAATGACCGAAATGTCCATCAGCTGATGAATAAACAAAATCTAGTATGTTCCCACGCTACAACATTAGGCTAAGAGAAAGAAACAAGTCACAAAAGACCACATATTATATGATTCCATTTATGTGAAATGTCCAGAATAGGCAAATACATAGAGACTAGTGGATGCTTAGAGCTGGGGTAGATGGGGTGATGGGGGTGATGGCTAAAGTTTATGGGATTTCTTTTTGGAGTGATGAAAATGTTCTGGAATTAATGGTGATGGTTGTGCAAGTCTGTGAATATACCAGCAAATTGTACACTTTAAATGGGTGAATTGTAAGGTATGTGAATTATATGTCAATAAAGCTATTTTTGAAAATAATAGAATACTGTGAGGGGTATAAATTAAACAAAAGTAGCCACGAGTTGGTAACTGTTGAAGCTGGGAAGTGGATACATTGGATTTACCAGACTATTCTTTCTACTTTTGAACATCTTTGAAATTTTACATAATAAAATGATCAGAGCAGCATCGTCTCTCACCTGGATTACTACAATAACCTCCTAACAGGTCACCCTGCTCCTACCCTTGCCCCCTACAGTCTGTTCTCCCCACCGCGCCAATCAGCGAACAATCAGCTGAACAATCAGCCTAAAAGGTGACTCTGATCACATTCCTCTTCTACTCGGATCCCTACCATGGTGTCTCTCATTGCCCATCTCGTAAAACTCAAAGACCCTACAACCCGCCTACAAGGCCGTGCGCTATCTGGTCCCCCATGGCTTCCACTCTAAGTACTCTCCCCTCGCTCACTCTACTCCAGGTATAGTGGCCGCCTTAATGAGTTCCTCGAACATGCCAGGATGACCCATTCATCCTCAAGTCACAGAAATGATATGAGGTCCGGGAGACAGTCACCTTTTGCAAAAGGAGCAAAATGAGACACATGAGTTAAGATACTTAGCTGCCAAGTTATATTTGAGGCCTTTTTAAAGAACTTAACCTCAAATGCAGTCAAGTTTGAACAGAAAATGTCTCCGAACTAGAAGAGTCATTCACAAACTAGGGGTGTGGTCAGACTCCGCCGTGGTGGAGGAAGAACAGGCAGGAACAGTCCCGCTCACCCCTAAAGTAACCTGAGTCCTAAATCGGCTGGGCTCGGCCCCTGGTCTAGAAGCTGGCGGCAGAACCCGGCCGGGGCCCAACAGGAGGGGGAAGCCTGGTCGTCCGGGGAGGGGGGTCTCGGAGGCGGCGGAACACCCACCGATGGTACCCTGTCTTCGGAAAAGAGGACCACACCTGTCAGCAGAGTCGGTCCGACGTGAGAAAGGCGGGAGTAGCGGGCCCCGAGCGCTCCTCGGACCCCGATGCTCCGAGAAAGCCTGGGTTCCGCGGTAGCCCTTCCCTTCTCCCGCTGCCAAATTCCCACTTCCGGCTTCCGGTGTCGTAGCTGTGGGATCCGGAAGTAAAACACTCAGGCCCCGACCCCGGCCGGCCGGTGAGAGGTGTGAGGGAGGCTGCCTCAGACCGAAACCCGAGCCCGGCAGCCTCAGCTGGCCCTCAGGACGTTCCCCAGTAATATGCGTCGCGACCCGCATTCCCCCTTGTCTCTCCGTCGGCTGCATCCAGCCTCGGGACGCTTGGCAGCCCCGCCCCCGTTAGGGGAGGAGCCACGACGAGGCTATCATCTAATAGGGCCGGTTTGACCTGATCCGGCGACCGGTCCAGCGAGGGGATGGGGCTGCTGAAGGCCCCGCCCACAAACAAGGTCGAGGGGCGTGACCACGCGGCCAGCGGAAGTGGAGCCCTTAGCGAGGGCGGGGGACCTCCCAGGGCGCGCGAGAAAGCTGGACTATAGGGGCGGGGTCGGGCCAGGGATGGGCACGCGGGCGAGCAGTGGAGAGCAGCACGCGGACTCCCTAAGCATCGGGGACACGGTGCAGCGGCGGCGGGTAAAGGAGGCGGCTCATAGCCCAGCAGCCAGCGCAGGTGCTCAAAGGGCAGGGCGGGCCAGGGCTGGGCCCTCGCACAGGGTCTGCTGGGGTGAGGGGGGCGGTGGGGGTCGGCCTGGAATGCGCGCGCACCTGCCCGCCCCTTGGCCCTCCCCGCCCCTCGAGGGAGGGGTCTGCAGAGGCCCCACCCGCGCGTCTCGCCTGAGGCTGGTCAGCTCAGACCAGGTGCCCGCCCCCGCCGGTTAAATGGGCCGGCGGGGAGTAGCCCCCGGAAACTGCCCGGAACTCCGGGGCTGCGAGCGCGACGGGCGGCAGCGTCGAAGCACAGGTAACTGAGTGGGCGGTCGCGGCGCTGCGAGGCACTTTGATTTCCCATACTTGGGAACGGGGCAAAATCGAGAGGGTCTTAGCCGATCTCACAGTCCCCTGCATCCCCGCCCCACCCCGCCACACTGGACACGGGACTTGCCGGTGTCTTGCAGCGTGGCAGGAGGAGGGCTGGAGCCACACTCCATCAGCTGCACAATCTAGCATGCTCCAGCTCATTGTGGAGTTTCCACCTGAATCCCAGGTGAGATAGTCTTAAGCAGGTCGTACAATGCTCCAGCAGGGTTTTATTCAGTTCCCCAGAGTGGAGGCCCTAGTAGGAATTCACTAATGAGTGCTTTGGGTAATTTTGTAACATACACCATGAAAGAAGGTTGCCCAGAGAGTATGGCCAGAGACCAGGGCCAGCAGTTTCTAACCTCCCAAACGTCCTGCTCCCCAGCCATTCACAGTGAGTGGTTTCAATAATCAGGCACCAGCTGGGTGAGAGCCCAAAGGACCCCTCCAGAAAGGGGCCAGCTTCTCAATGCTCTTCTGTTCTCCTGCCTTGTTAACCAGTTTTTCTTCCACCAGAGAGCATCATGGCAGGGCAGGTGGCTCTGAGCCGGACCCAGGTGTGCGGGATCCTGCGGGAAGAGCTGTACCAGGGTGATGCCTTCCATCAGGCTGATACGCATATCTTTATCATCATGGGTGCATCGGTGAGTCTCCCCCAGGCCCCACATCATAGAAGCAGAAGACTTAGAGCGTGACGTTGCTTCAGTTCCCTTCCCTTTAGGTACCTGGGCTTTCCCAACTGATTGTCGTCGGGTCCCTCGGGCTCTGCTCGGTTGGGCTCTCGCTGTTGCCCTTGCTCATGTGCCACTCATCCTACCACCACCCAGTATACACACACTGCGAGGCATTTCTGAAGTCCGTGTGCAGCCATTGACTGTAGACCTATGTCCTGGAGCTGGGAGGTCCTTAGAGACTGTCTGGTTGGACTTCCTCCTCCACAGGGAAAACTGAGATGCAAACAGGGGAAGCGATTCATTCTGGGAGTATGTTTTCCAAACCTGTTTCTGACTTGACAGATGTCACACAGTTAGATCCAGAGGTAGGATTCGAGGCCGGATCTCTGCCTTATCTCTCTACCGTCAAGTTCCCTGAGGAAAAACACTCAACCTTTCTTGAAACACCATCTCTTTGCCCCAGCTTCCAAGGCCTGCTGAGGAACTGAGACCAGCCCCATTGTCTAGCCAGTGGAACTGCCACTTTTCTCTGATCAGAAAGGCCAAAGAGTAGAAGCAAAGTCAAAAGTAAAGTACGCTGACCATACGTGATGAGGGTGGGGGAACAGGAGAGGGAGGGTGGGTCCTCGGAGAGCCATGACCCCTGACTGAAGTGCTCTCCCCACGTGCCGTGTGGAAACAAGATCTACCCAGTGGTAAGACATGAGCAGGGGCTGGGGAGCTGTCAGGGTTTCATCTCAAAGTGAAAGTGGTCTCTTTTCACTTTTCATCGTGGACTTGACCAAGAATCTGCTACCCATGATATGAGCATCTTTGCTGGTAACTTATTATTATATAAACCTCAAGTGAGAGTTCTACCCAAACTAGTCAGCTCTTGACGGGGCAGACATTGTCTCTCTGTGACTTCCACACCACTGTCCCCTCAGCTCTGGAGGAACTCGGTTCTTCGTTCATGTGTCGTAACACACCACCGTGCTTTGCAGAGCCTGCTTCCTGCCAGTTTTGTGATTCTGTTCAGAACTTGGAAAAGCGAGCCAGAATGCAGGGCTCTGCCAGTGGGAGGGAAGGAAGGTCACCCCAAACACTGTCCCCTGATCCCCTGTCACCCAGGACTGGGGGGTGCCCAGGAGGAGCACACGGAGCAGGCCTGGTCCCCACCCTGGCCCCGGCTTCATCCCCTTAGAGGAGCCAGGAACCTTAACACCTGGGACCTTGTCCAAGAAATGGGTTGGGGGAGAAAGTAACTCAGGATTATTTTTCCTCCTTCCCCCCCATCCCCATACCAGCCTGTCACAGGATGCTCCAACAGAGGGTCCCAGGCCTCAGTAAATGGCATATGACCCCAGGCCCTCGACACTTAGATACCTCATTGAGAGCATCCAAGTTTGCTTTGTGGCCTGGGGCAGGTGTCTTTCCTTCTCTGAACCTCATCATCTCCACTTAGCAACTGAGGTCTTTTGAAGCAAGTGTGGAGGGCCCTGCGGCTCTGCTGAGCTGATTCTGTGACTCCACTGCCTTCATGTGGGATGGGCTTGGACTTAGGCAACTTTGTTTCTTTGCCAACAGTAGGGTTCCCCTTTGCTCTCCTCTGTTGTGGGAGCGATAACCAGAGGCTTCTAGAGCAGAAGTGGGAAGTGCCGCTCCAGCAGGGTGGAGTGGGGGAGGAGGAGGGTCCTTGAGGAAGAGCCCTTGTGTATTTCTCCCTCCTCTTGTTCCGGGTGCGGGAGGGTGTCCCTGCAAGGGCAGCATCTAGAAGAGCTCCCACCTAGCCCAGCTGGGAGGCTTCCTCCCTCCTCCCTCCCCCCTCCCTCCCCCTCCTCGTGGGAACTGTGCTGGGGGCCAGAACCCAAGGTGAGTGCATGTGACAGCAGACACTGCCAGGCCTTCATGTTCCCAGGGCCATGGAACAGAGCCTTCCTCTCAGAAGGACGAGCGGACGCAGTGCCCCTGGGGCAGGCTGGGCTGCGGGGCTGTCCCCTGCCCCCTCTCCTCCCTGGGCCGCTTACCCAACCGTCGCCCGCATGCCCAGCTTCCTTCCTGGTGGTGTCCTGAGGCTGGCTCGTGGACTTACCGATGGGCTTTCAGCCACTCTCTTCTCCCTTCGCTGAGACCACTATCTCCCTTCTCAGGACTCCCACCCTCGGCTGGGAAGGGAGTGGAGGTACTTACTGTCCCAGTCCAGAGAGCTCTGGAATGAAAGAGCTCAGTTTCTCCTTATAGACCAGCATTGGGAGAGGAACCTGGGGCCTGGCAGATCGCATGTGTCCTCTCCCAGGCTGGAGCCACTTTCCCCCCACAGTGGGAGGAGAGAGCAATCGGGGCGACAGAAAGAGGATAGGACTGGGAGCCCCCTCGGGCAGGACTGGCTCACTGCACGGTCCTCAGCACGTCCCTCGCCTCTCTGGGCCTCGGTTTCCCCACCTGGACCACGAGGGCCGTGGGCTCGATCGGTGCTCAGGTCCCATCCCAGTGATGGGCCCGTGCATGGCATGATCTGGCAGCCTCAGCCCTCCCTCTCCTCAGGGTGTTTCTGGGCTGCCTCCCCTCTTAGGGCGATAAGATTCTTGCTGTGTCATGATGACTCTGGCACTCCCCCAAAGGCCTGATGATTCATGAGCCCCAGGGAGTAGGAGGGAGGCCCTTTTGTTGGTTTTGCAGCCCAGCCTGCCTCAGCAGCCCCAGGGTCTCACCCCAGTGGCTGGGATCCAGCTGGGCCCCAGCAGAGCTGCGCTCCACCCTGGGACCTGGGCGATCCTTGACCCGGGTGGCCCTAGTGGGACAGGGATAGCCCACCCCTGCCTGGCCTCCAGCTGGCAGCCGGCCTCTGCATTCTCTGCCGCGCCCCTCCACCCTAAAAGCCTCCGAGACCGAGGGTTTATAAAACTGGAGACTGAGGTCAGACCTGGGCAGTGGCAGGCAGGTGGCGGCCCATGGCCCTTTGCTGACAGCTGGAGATCTGAATCAGGCACTGCTTCTCCTGCTACATCACCACGTGTCCCCAGGCACGCCCCTCCCCGCTGTGGTCCTCGGGAACCCCATCATTGCCCCCACCATGTGCAGCATGCTCTCTTCCCACAGTGGTTCTGGCAGAGGAGTCCAGCCCAGGCTGGTGGGGAGGGTGGGCCTCCCCGGGCCCCTGCCCCCCACTGTCCTGGGTCCTACCTCGTCTTTCCGTCGGGTGACTCGGATCCTGACAGGCCACTGGTTGCAGGGCTGAGCTGAACAAGGCGAGCAGGTTCTATCGCTAGTTAATCCCAAAGGGACCAGCGAGAGCAGTGGGGTGCAGGGCGCCGTGAATCAGGCAGGACGCCGGGCCCGCTGGGCCCGGCGGGCAGCCTGCTGGAATTTGATCGGAAGCAAACATTCCACTTGGCCAGGAAGGCGGGAGGTGGCTGTGGGCCGTGGTGCTGGTCGTTTCTCCCAGCCAGTCCCTGACAAGCCCGGGAGGAGACGGGGCCCACCGAGCCCCGGGGACCAGAGTGGAGTCTCCCACCGGCCCGGTCCCAGTGATGGAGAAGCAGGAAGCAGGCGCAGATGGGCCCTGGGAGGAGGGGGCCGCAGCTGGGGGCTACTGGGCTCTGGGGCAGCTCGAGGCCCCGGCTGGGGGTTGGAGCCGAACCTTGATGCGCTGCCGTCTCTGTGGCTCCCATGGAAGGTGGCAGGCACGTGGGGGATCAGTTCTGAGCAGTTGGCAAGACATGGGCAGGGGCAGCAGCACAGGGAACCGCCCACTTCGGGCCATCAGGGTCCCAGTGGAGCCTGGAGGTGGTGACCTGGGCTGGAACAGACACCTGGGCTTGTCTGCATGCAGAGGTCGGCTCAGCCCGGGAGTTGGAAGCTGAAGCCAAGGACAGGAGGAACGCAAACGTTTGAGTCTCACAAGTGGCCCGCCCCGACCTCCACCGCCACCCAGGAGCCCCCACGTGCCTTCCTACCTGCCTGTCTAGGGGGCAGGGATTTAATCAGGTTGGAGTTGCTTCGCTTCTGGTCACACGGCTTCCGTTCTGCAGTGGTTCATAGAACCCATCCAGTGGTTACGTGGCTCCTAAGGTCATTTTGCCGCGAAGATTTGGGTCCTTATCCCTGGAGGTGGTTTTCCTGCCCAGGGTGAGTCCAGCGCCTCCGCGGCCCTCCCTGATTACAGGGCGGGCTCATGAAAGGGTGGCCTGCTGTGCCCCACAGGCTTCCTCTGCCCCCCACCCCGCCCCACCCACCCACCCCACCCCCGGCCATGCCCTCACTCGAAGCCTCTTCCACCTGAGTGGAGAATTCCTTTGTCCGGTCACCAAATTAACGCATGTTGCCGTGGCCACGGCGACTGAACTGGAGTGGAGAGAAGGGACTTTTTAGTGACTTTTTAGTGAGTCTTCTGTCACCTTCGTGGGATGACCATATTGTTGCCCACAGTTACTGTGTGTTCATACCCTTGCTTTTACTTTGGAAAGTTTCACGTGCGCACAAGTCAACAGCTAAGCGCTCAGGCTACCCGGGCCCCACCCTCTGCTCGGTTATTATTCTTTTCAGTCTTTTTATTTTTAGGTAAAACTTGTACACGTTGAAAGGCACCCATTTTCACTGTAAAGGTGTACACACCTTTATTAGCAAAGAGGATGTTCCCACCTCCCCAGGAAGTCCTTGGGCGGTGGTCCACCTCCTGCTCTGGAACACCGTGGCTGTCACTTCCATCATCGTGCAACCATTTTGCCTTTTCTAAAGCTTCACTTAAATGAACTCAGGGTATTTAGTCTTGTGTCTGGGTCTGGGGCTTAGCATTACAGTTTTGAGATTCACATGTGCTGGGTGGGTCACTGGCTCATCCCTTTTTTGTTTGTTTTTGTTTTTGTTTTGGCCTCCTGCACAGCTTGCAGGATCTTAGTTCCCCGACCAGGGATTGAACCCAGGCCCCCTGAAGTGGAAGCAGGAGCCCTAACCCTAACCACTGGCCCGCCAGGGAACCCCTCGGCTCACGCCTTGATGCTGCCTGTCCATCCCCTGTTGATGGATTTGAGCCTTTGGGTGGATTCATCTTCTTTTTTTTCTTTTTTTCTATTCACCTTTTTAGTAGTGTATAATGGTGAACAGGAGTTTCTAATTTTGCTGAAACCTTCATCTACCCGTTTTTCTGATTACTGCTTTCTGTGTCCTAAGAAATCTGTTTCTTCTCCCATCTGTTGATTTTTTTAAATCTAGCAACCTTGCTAAAATCTCATTAATTGTAATAATTTGCCTGTAGCTTGCTTTGAGGTGGTTTTTTTTTTTTTTTTATTCAAATATAGTTGGTTTACAATGTTGTGTTAATTTGTCTGTTTTTTTTTGTGGTTGTTTTTTTTTTTTTTTTTTTTTTTTTTTTTTTTTTTTTTTTGCGGTACGCAGGCCTCTCACCACTGTGGCGTCTCCCGTTGCGGAGCACAGGCTCCGGACGCGCAGGCTCAGCGGCCACGGCTCACGGGCCCAGCCACTCTGCGGCATGCGGGATCCTCCCAGACCGGGGCACGAACCCGTGTCCCCTGCATCGGCAGGCGGACTCCCAACCACCCTGCGCCACCAGGGAAGCCCGAGGTGGTTTTCTTTTAATGGACAGACTGTCAGCTACAAAGAGGGCCAGCGTGGCTCTTCGTTTCCCGTCCTCACATCTTGTCTGCTCTCCACCTGCCGCTGTCAGGGCTTCTGGTGGGGCATTGAATAAACAGCCAATGGCAGGCGCTCTTTTCTTGCTCCTGGCTGTTTAAAGGGGATTATTTCAACATTTCCCCACAATATATGATGTTTGTGAGGGTTTTTAATAGGTGCTGTTTATCAAGATAAGGAAGTTCCCTTTTATTCCTAGTTTGGTAAGAGGTCCTATTGTGATAGATGTTGATGTCTGGAACACTTTATCTACATCTGGTGAGTTTAGCAAGGTTGCTAGATTGAAAAATCGAAAGGAGTAGACAGATTTCTTACAGCTTTTTTCCTTTAATCTGTTAATGTGGTGAATTTCAGTGTTTTTGTTTTTTTTTTTTTTGCTTTTCAGCATCAAACCAACCTTTCATTTGCAGGATGACCCCAACTTGATTCTGACATATTCCATTTTTGATGTTGCATGATTGGGTTTGCTGGTATCTTCTGCAGAAATTTTGCATCTGCATCTGTGTACATGGACGAGATGGGCTTGGGGCCTCCTGTGTGCATTTCTCAGAGGTTCCAGCCGCAGGGTTCTGGGGCCCCATCACGTGGCTCAGCAGGTGCTTCCCAGGCAGACTTTGCCTCAGACTGGTGTTCTCTCTTCCTGGTAGACCCGCTGGCAGAGCTTTCTGTGCCAGGATCAGGGCCAGGCTTGTCTCGTTGGGAAGGCTGTGGCTGCAATCCTGTCTCCTTAATAACCATTGCCTGCTCAGGTCCCTTGCTCCGTTTTGGTATATTGGATTTTTCTAGAAATGTGTCCATTTCACGTAAGTTGTCAGACATGCAGTAAGGTTGTTCATAAACCCCTCTTCTGTCTTTCCCATCGGTAGTTTTGTCCCACTGCACTCCTAATTCTTGGTGCCTGTTTAAAAAGCAGTCTTGGGACTTCCCTGGTGGTGCAGTGTTTAAGAATCCACCTGCCAATGCAGGGGACACGGGTTTGAGCCCTGGTCCAGGAAGATCCCACATGCCTCAGAGCAACTAAGCCCGTGCGCCACAACTGCTGAGCCCGCGAGCCACAACTACTGAAGCCTGTGCTCCGCAACAAGAGAAGCCACCGCAATGAGAAGCCCGCGCACAGCAACCAAGAGTAGCCCCCACTCGCTGCAACTAGAGAAAGCCCACACACAGCAACGAAGACCCAACGCAGCCAATAATTAATTAGTTATTGTAAAAAACCGGTCTTGCCAGAAGGCTCTGTTTTGATTAGTCTTTTTCAAACACCAACTTTCGGCTTTTTGATCTTTTCTTTTGGTTTGTTTTCCATTTTACTCATTTTTATTTTTCATTGTTCTCTGCCTTGTAATTTGTTTGGGTTTAAAGTTCTGCTGTCCTTTTTGTAACTTCTTCAATTGAATTCTGAGCTCATCAGCCCCCAGCCATCCTTCTTTGCTCACCTAAGCATTTACGGTCGTGTCTCATTTGATGTGTGCTACTTCCATTGCCATTCGGTTCCAGGGAATTTAGGGTTTTCTTTAGCCCGTGAGCTGTTTAGAGGCGGGCATCTTGTGTTGGCTTCGGTTCTGCCTGCTCGACCAGAGACGGGGGTCTGTGGATCGTGGAACCAGCGGGTTGGTGGTTGCCTCCTGGCCAGCACAAGGCCTCTTTGCCTCGAAGTGCCCCCGGCAGTGTGCGAGCACTGTCGGGTCAGGGTCAAGGGCTAGGCTGGGCTCTAGTTCAAGCTGCTCAGGCTGTACACAGGGGCAGGACAAGGGTACCCGGGTGTCCTGGGGGGAGATGATCAGGGCATGTCCTCGGCTCCTAACCATGCCTGTTTTCTCTGCCACAGGGTGACCTGGCCAAGAAGAAGATCTACCCCACCATCTGGTAAGCTTGTTCCCCCGCTGCTCACTGCCCCCCGCGGTCCTCTTGCCCTCGCCCTCGCCGCAGCCATGCTCTGCCCTCAGGTGGCTGTTCCGGGATGGCCTTTTGCCCGAAGACACCTACATCGTGGGCTATGCCCGCTCCCGCCTCACAGTGGCTGACATCCGCAAGCAGAGCGAGCCCTTCTTCAAAGTGAGTGGCTTCTGGGGTCTCCATACGTGCCATACCCGCCTCCCATCTCAGATGCCCTTCCTCCCTCCCCCCAGGCCCAGCCTTTCCCCCCGTGCCGGGGCCACTTCCTCCCTAGCAATCCTCAGCCTGGCACTCCTCCACACCTGCTCCCACCGCTTCCTTGACGCCAGCCTGAGACCCCTGGTGCCCAGCCCCCTCTGACTTGGGCTCACTAGTTCCTCCCCACTGTACCCTGTGGCCCTGCACCATGGAAATGCTGCAAGCCTGACTTTTCTCAACATACCATACTTTGGTGGAATGACTTTGGAGAGAGATCTTTCTCCCAGGTCAAAGTTTCCTGAGCTCTGGCTTCCGTCTTCGGTCACGCGGCCCCCGCCCCCATGGGTGTGCAAAGCCGACGAGATGGGAGTGAGCCCAGTGCAGGGCCAGGATGGCTGACTTCTCGGGGAGCCCAGCCTGCCTGTGGGGTCAGGGAGGGAAGGAGGGGCCGCTCCGACACCCTGGCATCCGTGTTTTCTAGGCCACCGCGGAGGAGGAACCCAAACTGGATGAGTTCTTTGCTCGCAACTCCTACGTGGCCGGTCAGTACGACGACACAGCCTCCTACGAGCGCCTCAACAGCCACATGAACGCTCTCCACCAGGGCCCACAGGCCAACCGCCTCTTCTACCTGGCCTTGCCCCCCACTGTCTATGAGGCTGTCACCAAGAACATCCACGAAACCTGCATGAGCCAGACGTAAGGCTGCTCCTTCACCCTCCCTTCCTGCCTCCTGGGCCGACCGATCTAGGGAGTCTGAAAAAGATAGATGTCCCGTGTTTGTTCTTGCCATGAATTAGCTCTCCAAAGAAGGCAATAGGAGTAAGAGTAGTTCTCCAATAGCCTTTACTGAAAATGCCACCACCCGTTTACCTTCCAAATCCCCTGTATGAAATCCCGTTGTCCCTGGCAGCAGTCCCACCTAGCACCACAAGGTGGCAGTGTTGCTCCACGAAACTCTTGCTGCCGGTCGCTTACTCTAGCTTTCGGCGTTTCTCAGGGTCCCTTCGACCACCACCAGAGGGCGGCGTTGGTCCACGGGAACCCTGCTGCCTGTGCCGCAGCAGCTCAGCGCTCTGTCGTTTTTCCAAAGCCACGGCCGTGTCGGTTTCACTTTGTCCCACATTAACTCTCCGTGAGGAATAAGGGATCTTTCTCCACATTAAAACCCATGGAGGTGGCTCTGCTTTTGGCATCCCCTCCCCGTTTCCTCACTAGCTCGGGGCCACTCCTGACCCTTGGGGACCAGGAGGGAGCAGAGCCAGCCAGTGGCGCTCCTTCCAGCCACCAGCCAGTCAGCCCAGAAAGCTTCTGAGGAGGCTTTGAGCGTGGCGCTGAGGGCTGGGAAGGAGAGGAGGTGTTCTCCGTGCTGAGGCGGGGGGAGGGCCAGCCCGGCAGAGCTTTGCTGACTCATCTCACTGTAGAGCGGCGGCAGGGAGGCTCTGCCCTCACTCCCTGGGGAACGGGCTTTGGAGGGGGATGAGGGTCTCAGCCCTGGTCCCCAGGGAGGGTGTGGGAGTGACGCAGCTCTGGCCTCCCGCAGAGGCTGGAATCGCATCATCGTGGAGAAGCCCTTCGGGAGGGACCTGCAGAGCTCCAACCGGTTGTCCAACCACATCGCCTCCCTGTTCCGCGAGGACCAGATCTACCGCATCGACCACTACCTGGGCAAGGAGATGGTCCAGAACCTTATGGTGCTGAGGTGCGACCGGGGCCAGGGCTGGGCGCTGGGGGGTCCTGCTGCTGCCCCCTCGGACGCCCACCAGCCTTCACCCTGCCCCTCCTGCAGGTTTGCCAACAGGATCTTCGGCCCCATCTGGAACCGGGACAACATCGCCTGCGTCATTCTCACCTTCAAAGAGCCCTTTGGCACTGAGGGTCGTGGGGGCTACTTCGATGAATTTGGGATCATCCGGTGAGAGCCTGGCTCCACTTCCTGGGAGATCGAGGGGGCGGGCATCCCGCCACCCTGCAGGGTCGCCTCTTCCTGTTTTGGCAGCAGGAGTGTCTGAGCAGTCAGGAGTGGTCACGGTCTTCTTCCTTTGCCTTAAGGGGACCTGGCAGACACGGGGGATCAGGAAACAAGCCCAGTTTAAGGCCATGAGCCCCCAGAACCTGGCCAACAAGGAGAGGCCTTAGCTCACTGTCTGTTCCTTCCTCCCACCAGGGATGTGATGCAGAACCACCTCCTGCAGATGCTGTGTCTGGTGGCCATGGAGAAGCCCGCCTCCACCCACTCGGATGACGTCCGCGATGAGAAGGTGGGTGGAGCTGTGCCCTCCCAGGCCCCTCCCCCTTCTGCAGCAACCAGTCCTGAGCCCGAGGTGTCCTGTCCCAGAACTGACCTTCTAGGCCTTAGCTTCTCCTTCAGAAACAGTGAGGGTGGGCTGAGGTGGCCCCAGAGGGCCCTTGCGTGACGGAGCCTCCTGACTATCTGGGCCACTCACCCGTCCAGGAAGGCCACCCCTCGGAGTCACATGGTTCCTGGCACCTGCTGTCCTTGTTACCCAAGGGGCCCCTCTCCCTGGCTCTTCTCCAGGTCAAGGTGTTGAAATGTATCTCAGAGGTGCAGGCGAGTAACGTGGTCCTGGGCCAGTATGTGGGGAACCCCAACGGAGAGGGAGAAGCCACCAAAGGGTACCTGGATGACCCCACAGTGCCCCAGGGGTCCACCACAGCCACCTTTGCGGCCGTCGTCCTCTACGTGGAGAACGAGCGGTGGGACGGTAGGTGATGCCGCTGGGCCCGCGGTGCTGGGACCTGGCCCCCTCATCCACCCGAATGGCCCCCCAAGGCTGGCCTTGTCCCCCCAGGGGTGCCCTTCATCCTGCGCTGCGGCAAAGCCCTGAACGAGCGCAAGGCCGAGGTGCGCCTGCAGTTCTGCGACGTGGCCGGGGACATCTTCCGACAGCAGTGCAAGCGCAATGAGCTGGTGATCCGCGTGCAGCCCAATGAGGCCGTGTACACCAAGATGATGACCAAGAAGCCTGGCATGTTCTTCAACCCCGAGGAGTCGGAGCTGGACCTGACCTACGGCAACAGATACAAGGTGGGTGCCCGCCTGCGGGGAGGGGGTGGCGGCCAGGGTTCCAAGGGGCACGCTCCTCGGTGACTCCCTCCCGCCTGTCCGCTGGCAGAACGTGAAGCTCCCCGACGCCTACGAGCGCCTCATCCTCGACGTCTTCTGTGGGAGCCAGATGCACTTCGTGCGCAGGTGAGGGGTGGCCCCTCCCCCCCTCCTTCCCCACCTCCTTCCCTCTGGGCTGCCACCCACCCCGTCGCCGCCCCCTGTCCCCTCAGTGACGAGCTGCGGGAGGCCTGGCGGATCTTCACTCCTCTGCTGCACCAGATCGAACGTGAGAAGGCCCAGCCCATCCCCTACGTCTACGGAAGGTGCGGGGTGCGGGCAGGGGGAGGTGATGGGGGTGGTGGGGGAGGGGGACTCTGGGGCTCAGGGTTTCCTCACCTCTTCTTCCACCTGTCCCCCTCCCAGCCGCGGCCCTGTGGAAGCGGACGAGCTGATGAAGAGAGTGGGCTTCCAGTACGAGGGCACCTACAAGTGGGTGAATCCGCACTAGCTTT
>NW_006785388.1:129190-155760 GCF_000442215.2 Lipotes vexillifer | reverse complement strand
GGACTCGGGACCACAGCCCTTAGCCTCACATTCCTGCCCGGGCTCGGGCCACGCCACCCGCCCCTGGGCCCTGTCTCATTCCTCTGCCACCCAGCACTGTGACCGTCCCCACCCGAGCCAGCCTCTGTCCCCCAGACTGAGCCCCGCTGGAGGAAGGCGAAGGAGGGCTGCAGTTGTGGGCAGCAGGGGGGCAAGGTCCTCGGAGCGCAGGGGAAGGGGGCAGGCGCGGCCCAGTCTCAGCACCACTTGACATTCCTGGCTCCCCACTGGAAGGGACCTCTGTGCTGGAAGGACCCAGCAGCGCACCTGTGTCGGGCCTCCCGAGTGGCCCTCTGCCCCCCACAGCTCCCATGGCCATCCTAACTCAGCACTCCACGGCCACCCCATCTCACCCCGCCCTCAGGTGGTGCCCTCGCCACCGCAAAAGCAGAAGCGGCAGGTGGGATGCCCCGGCTCAGTCCCCTGCCATTAAATCCGCAGACAGGCCTGCCTGTCCCCTGGTTGTTTCTTTCCTGCCACCTGCGACCACGGGCCCCCGCCCTCGCCTCTCCCCGCCACCCACTTCCCTCCGCCGCTGGCTCGGGCGGGAACGTGGGTATCCTTCAGTCCTGACCAAGCCCGGCCTTCCCCTCCTCTCTGCCCCGCACCTTAGAACTTTGTCACGAGACCACCTTGGGCACAAGAACAAGTCACGTTCATTTCCCCTTCCCTCCCCAGGCAGTGCCCGTGCCCCAGCCAGGGCACTCAGAGGCACTGCCAGACCACTGAGGCGACAAGTATTTAGGAAGGAGTGGCTAAGCGATTTGGGAACAGATGCCAAGGGGGAGGGGCAAGTCCAGGGCACACCCTGGGCACCGCAGAGAGGTGCACAGCTGGCCTCACCAGCCTCCCTTGCCTGTGTTTCCTGGGGCCCCTGTAACAAAGCGCTGCACGCAGGGAAGCTTAAGGCAACAGAAAGGTACCCTCTCCCAGTGCCGGAGGCCGGAAGGCTGAGCTCCAGGACCAGCGCCCTCCAGGGGCTCAGCTGGCCACGTAGACCGGTCACTCCGGTCTCTCTGTGTCTTCATATGACATTCTCCTCTGTGTGTCTGTCTTGCTCTGTTTTCCCTTTACAAGAACACCAGTCATATTAGATTTGGGGTCCAGTCTCCTCCAGGGTGACCTCACCTTGACCTGAGGTCTGCACACACCCCACTTCTGAATAAGAGCACACTCCCTGGGAGTCTGTCCTGCCCCTGCCCCCGGCTCAGCTCTTCACTGAGCTCCGGGGAGAGCAGCAGGCTGACCCAAACCAAACGAACAGACAAAAGACTCAGATGCTGGTACAGAACGAGCCAGCAGCCCGATGCGTGCCCCAGGCAGGCAGACTCCATGCCCCAGGGCCTCACAGCTGGCAGGGCTCAGGGCTCCCGGGTCGGGGACGCTCTGCGGCAGCGGGGCCGTTGGCAAGAACCTGGCCAGTGGCTCCTGCCTTCAGCTGGGCCTGTGGCCTGTCTGTCCCCACCCACACTGTTGAAGGCAACTGTCCAGGGCTTTTCGCTGTTGAAGGCAACTGTCCAGGGCTTTTCGCTCCCATTACGGAGGCCTCTCCTCAGCCTGATGCTGACAACCAGCTCTCCTTAACCCCCTCACGGCCCCCGGGGCTGGGGGCAGAGCTGAGGCTCCCACCCAGGACTCTGCAGGAGCGGTAAGTAGACGAGAAGGAACTCAAGTGGGGGCTGGCCGCCTCCTGTCCCATAAGCTAGGGTGGTGAGTCACACCCTGCACATGGCTGCATCCTCAGGTGCCATCCCCGCTCTCCCCGACCCCTCCTGTAACCAGAGGACTTGCCGCTTCCATCCAGCTTGTGCAGGAGGGAGACCACAGAGTTCACGTAGACCTAGGTGAACAGGGAAGGGAGGGGCTTTCTGGGACAGGGTTGGCTGGAATCCGGATCCTGCAGTGCCTCTTGGCCCAGGTCCATGCAGAGCAGCTGAGAAGGCCCCACGTGGACAGGACTATAGGCCAGGCTTCAGCCTGGGGGCGGGGGGCGGGCAGTGGCCTTGGTCCTCCCGATGCCTGTGGCCTGGACAAGGGACCGTAAGTCACCCAGGTTCGCCGGGAGCTGATGGTGTGGGCCTAGAGACTCGCGCGCCCCCCTGTAACACTTTGGCTCCAGCGTGGCTACAGAGGGTCCTGCCCTTGACTCTCTGTGGTGCAGCCACGTGCCCGTGAGGGGCAAATGAGGCTTTGCAAAAGGCCCAGGATGGCACGAGAGCGCCAGACCCCGAGATGGTGGCCCGGGATGCGGTGGAGCAGGTCCTCGGAGCCGCAGCCGGGCCTTCTGCTAGCCGCCAGGGGGCGCTGTGCCGCTCCCGGGGAAGGGACAGCCGCGTCCCTGGCCCAGTCCTGGGACCTCAAACCTTCAAAATCCGGGCCTGAGGATGACCACAAACCTTCGGGATAAAAACCAAATAAACGGAGGTGCAGGGGGCCCTTCCTGACCCAGCTGGGGTCTTGGTGCTCAGAGCCCCCTCACAGAGCCCCACAGACGCCTACAGACTTTTGGGGGACCCAGTAGAGCTGTGTGCTGGGGGTAGTCCTCCAAGGACCCAGGCCCC
Organism: Lipotes vexillifer; assembly: GCF_000442215.2. NCBI lineage: Eukaryota > Metazoa > Chordata > Mammalia > Artiodactyla > Lipotidae > Lipotes > Lipotes vexillifer. The sequence continues at coordinate 153,160 of NW_006785388.1, read as the reverse complement.
TTGGGGAATCTTCTGGCATGGCATCACCGAGGGGGACTCTTAGCAACACAGAATATCCATGTAGGGGCACGAGCCTGAAGTGGAGGAGGGACCCAGCTCCTCCTGGGCCCCCAAAATGTGATAACCGCCTGTGAGAAGAGAGGGAGGGAGGGGTGGGGACCTCCCCGGGTGGGGACCTCCCCATCTGTCTGAGTGTCCCCACCATGACAGAGGGCCCAGGCCAGGGCAATCAATGGACACCTCCGGTCTGGGTGCTACCCTGTGGCAGTGATGAGAGGGCTCTGGTGAGGATGCTCTGCTATCACCTGACACCGGGTGCCTGTGAGTGACAGAGATGAGAGACCTGAGAGGGACAGTAGCTGTGATCTCAGCTCTAGGAGCCTGAAATGAGGAAGAAGCATGAGGTCCTGGGTAAGGACGTTCAGCTGTCACCTCCATTCTGGAGCCAGAAGCATGAGGGACCCCGTGAGGACAGTCACTGGTCACCTCATCTCTGACATAGTCCTTAGGGCCTCACTGAATTGAGACAAATGTCACAGCTCTGGGGCCCTAGGAGGGGGAAGAGACACAACGGACTAGTGAGGAAAGATACCTGTCACCTAAGCTCTGGGTGGCAGCATTGGCGCTGAGGGCTTTCAACTGGCACTGAATCTCTGCAGTGGGACACAGCAGGAGGGCCCAGGCGAGGACAGCCAACAGTCCCCTTAGCTCTGGGTGCCTACACTGGGTGAGAGGCGTTGGGCCCAGGTTTCAACGTTCAACTCACATTTAACTGTGGGATGCGTGAACCAGGGCGAGGCTTAGAGGCCCATCCTCAGGTAAAGGCATGAGGGGCAGGCGAGGGCACACAGGTAGCACTTCAGCGATGGCAGCCACCCTGGGGCAGAGACATGAGGCCCAGCAGGGGGCACTCAAATGCCACTTTACCTCCGTACAGCTCCACACCACAGAGACGTGAGGGCCCTGGTGAGGTGAGTTGACTACAAGCACAAATCTTGGTAGCTACACTGGAACGGAGAGTGAGGGACCATGGAGATCATTTAACTGTCACCTCGGCTCTGGATTCCTACACTGTGGCAGAGGTGGCCTCAGGTGAGGGCATTCAACTGTCACCGGAGAGCCGATTGCCTAATCTAGGGTATAGGCAAGAGGTCCTGCAATAAGACAGTTGCCCGTCACCTCAGCTCTGGGTGCCTACTCAGGGGTAGAGGCGGGAGGTGCTGGCACGGGGGCCTGAGCATGCAGGCCCACGTGAGCACTGTCAAGTGACAACTCCGTGCTCGGTGTCTACACTGAGAGGGGAACGAGGGATCAGCTGAGCACGCGGGCTCTGGGTGCCTACACTCAGGCAGGGACACAAGGAGCCAAGGAAACACAGTGAACTGGTGCCGCAGCTGTGGGAGCTACATTCTCTGCCATCTCCCGCTGGGTGCCTGCACTGGGGCAGGGCCATGAGGGTCTATGACAAGAGGGTCTCATGCTCTCCAAGTCCCCATCGAAAAACATTCCTGGAGAAACAAAGCTGCCCCTTGAGGCACAGAAGGCTTGGGATGAGTCCCAGCCCTCTGGCCCTCTCGAAGGTGGTGCCCCTGGGGTTGGTGAATGTGCCTCTGGGCCCTCAGGGGGGCTCATTAAACCAGCCTTTCCAAAATGCCTGCTCTGAGCAAGGTGTAAACACTGTCCTCTAAAAACCAGCCATCTGGCCGCTGCCCTGTGCCTGGCAGGAGCTTCGTCTACTGGGCACCACGACTGCCAGCATTACAGGGAAGAGTGCTAAGGAGGGCACGGTGCCCAGGGCTTGGTACTCACAGATATGTGAGAGTTTGGCAAATGGTCAGTACTATTTCTGGTCCCAAATTCCATGACAAAACTCAAATACCAACCCGTGACAGCAGCACGGGGGCCTGAAACTTATCACCTTGATCTCGTTAGGGAGAACGAGGGAGTGTTGTGAATGCCAGTGTAGACGCTCCTGGATGCTAACCAGAGCTCTGTCACTGCCTGGCTCTATCAACTTTCTCTGTATTCTGGGTTCTTTCCTTAGGAAGGTTTCCCGAAAGTGGTGTCATTGGGTCAAAGGGCACGGATGTTTCAGTGATTCTGAAGCCGCCGGGCTGCTGCCGTCCAGAAAGATGGGTCCAGGCGACAGAGGTGACCCCAGCTCTCCCAGCACGGGAGGTGATCGGGGTGCCCTGGGCGGTGTCGGGGGCGCCTTTGTGAAGGAGGCTGGAGGAGCAGGCAGGGGTGACAGCGTGTGAGCGCGCTGCCCTCTAGAAAGAAGACGGTGAAAGGGAGGCTGCGGAAGGCTGAGCCTGCTGGCCCCGGGCTCTTCGCATTCTGCTGTTTCCCGTACACGCTTCTGTCCCTCCGGGTTTCGAAAAGGCACACATTTGAACTTTGAAACAATGTCTAATTACGCCCCAGATCCATCCGCCCCTTCCTAAACTTCAGAAATCCGAGCGCGGGGCACGACCACAGCCCCGCCCTCAAAGCCTGGGAACGCTGGGCTCTCCCACCTGAACGAAGCCTCAGACAAGACCTCAGGGGCGGGGCTGAGTAGGGCCCCTCCCCTTGGCGGTCTGGCAGCCCGGCCCCGCGGCTCCACCAGAGCGTGCGTCAGGGGCGGGGCCCGCCCGGGCCCCTCCCACCCGGTGGCCGGTCGCCCAGCCCCGACCGATGGCGGGGTGGCGCCTGCAGGCCGTGCTACCGCCCTGGGCCGCCATTGCCGGGCCTCTCGCTCCGCGCCGCGGAGCTCCCTCGCCTTGCCTGGCCGAGCAGAGCGGGGCGGCCGGCCTGACGGGGCTGCCCCTGACTGAGCTCGCATCCCCCCACCGCCAGGCAAGTCTCTGGCCGGCCCGGCCCGCATCGCCAACCTCCAGGTGCGGGGGGCCGTGGGGGGGGCCCTGAGCTGGGGCCTCCCACTCCCGCGTCTGGGAGAACCACTTCCACTTCCCAGGCCCAGAGGCTCCCGTGGGCACGATCGTGAGCCTCCAGGTTCCTGAGGCCCCTCCGGTCCCAGCCGGGCTTCTCTCCGCCTTCCCGAGGAGCCTGGCCAGGTAGTTGGCCGAGCAAGTCGGTGCACCGATCGCGCCCGCCCCACAGCTGGGACCCAGCACGGGCTCATCATCCCTGACCCCCACCCAAACCTGCTCTTCTGCTTTGTTGCCCCCCAGAGCGCACAGTCCACAAACGCTGCACCTGACGGCTGCCCCACCCCAGCGGGAGAAGTGGACATGAGGTTGGCAGGTGGGTGGCTTCCACAGTGAACCGGAGAGAGTTGGAAAGGAGACTTGGCTGGAGGCCTAGGTGTCCAGAGGTCTGTCTGGAAGGGCCAGGGGTGGTGGCACCACTGGGTTTGGGGGGGGGGGTTATACATTTTTTTTTTTTTATTTATTTATTTTTGGCTATGTTGGGTTTTCCTTGCAGTGCGCGGGCTTCTCATTGCAGTGGCTTCTCTTGTTGCAGAGCACGGGCTCTAGGCACGCGGGCTTCAGGAGTTGTGGCACGTGGCCCTAGTAGTTGTGGCTCGCGGGCTCTAGAGCACAGGCTCAGTAGCTGTGGTGCACGGGCTTAGTCGCTCCGCGGCATGTGGGATCTTCCCGGACCAGGGCTCAAACCCGTGTCCCCTGCATTGGCAGGCGGATTCTTAACCACTGCGCCACCAGGGAAGTCCCTGGGTTTGGTTTTTGAAACAGAGGACTCTGCACAAACACTCATTCTATGACCTTGAGCAAATCCTTTCACCTCTGAGGACTTCAGCTCCCAGCTCTCTCTTTTCAGCTGTGAGATGAGGATTATAATAGATTTCTCCCAAATGGGATAACTGGCCACTGTTTGGAAAAAGTTGTGGGAGAGAGCTCCAGGGAGCACGGCGGCTGGGTGGACAGGGAGAGGCCGTGGTCTTAGATGAGAAGCTGACCATAGTGGCCCTGCGGTTGGATGTGAACCCAGTGCCAGCCCTACTGTCGCCTGGACAGCTAAGATGAAGGGGGCTTGGAGGTGGATAGGTTGGGGGGTGGACTTCATACCTGCTAAAATTGAACCATTATGCATGTATCCCGAGGAAGCTGACCCATGAGGAACTAGCTGAGAGAGTGGGGCCTCAAGAGTGATCAGGGCTGGAGTGGTAAAATACAGTCAGTGCCCGTGAGGGTTAGTTCAAGGCTGGGAGCAGAGTAGGGCACCTCTAGGTAGAGTCGAGGCAGGAGGGGAGACGGAGAGTAGGGTAGAGGCAGAGAGGACACTGGGACAGGAGCTGGGGAAAGTCCAGCTTTTCAGGGGAGGGTCAAGGAGGACGATCTAAGCCAGAAGGACGAAGAGCATCCAGGTGGGGCTCAAGGGCGCCATCCCAGAAGCCAGCCGAGCAGGGTTTCCTCGGGAGGGCCGCAGCCTGCGTGGCCACCTGAGGGGTCAAGGGACATTAGGGCCAACAGGTAACCCGGGGCGCTGGCATCAAGAAGGTCCCAGGCGGCCTTGGCTGCAAGCCGTCCTGCGGGGCTGACGGAGGCAAGGGCAGAGTGGAGCAGGTTGCGAGACGGGGCGGGAAGTCTGTGGAAGAAGCCAGCGCACAGGACTTTGGAGGAGCCGGCAGGGAGAAGGAAGGGAGGGCGCAGAGCCCCGCCGCTGCCTGCGGATGTGACTCCGAAGGAGGCCTTTCCTCCCGCGTTTTCTGAGGACAGGAGGTGTTGAAAATAGAGGGGAATGAGGGAGACAAAGTGACCTCTATGCTAAGAAAGCCAAGCAGGCTGGAGAGCTCGGCGCCCAGCTCACAGCAGGAGGACTGCCTGGCCTTCCAAAGGAGTAGGAACCTCCGCCGTCACCGTCACAGGAGAAAGGAGGGCAGGATGGCAGGGACTCAAAGACATTGGCAGCCTCAGAAGCAGGAGGTTAGGAGGCCCCTCCACACCGCCAGGGAGGGCCAAGCCGAGCCTTGGGGTTGGAGCTCAGCTTCCTCCTTCACCCGCCAGGAGCTCCCACCTTCCTGGTCTCCACTCACTTCTTCCCAAGTGCCTGGGGAGATCCGATCATGAGGGGCCCTGGGGTCGTTCGGGAGCTCGCTGGCGTCTGAGGAGGCCTTGCCCGTGTCTGTCATGCCTCTAGGTCCCCTCCGCATCGTGGCCCTGGTCATCACCGTGGGCCTCACCTGGCTCGTAGCCAGCATCCTCCTCGGTGGGCCTGGTGGTGGCTTTCCTCGCATCCAGCAACTCTTCACCAGTGAGTGTGGGACTCTCCCTCGCCCCGCTACAAGGTCCCCGGCGCGGCCACCTGGGCCTGCGGCCTGAGGCTCGGGGTGGAGGTGGCGGTGGCCTGGGTTTGCTGTCTCTTCTTGGCAGGGCACCTGTAGCTGCCCTCGGTCCGCCTCCTGGCATCCGGCACAGCCTTCCCCCTACCACCCAGTTGCTTCGGCTCGAAACGCCAATCCCCGCTAATTAGAATCCTTTGTTCACTGGGGCCCATGTGAGGGGCAGGGGGGCTTTTGCTGAACACTGGGGATGACTCCCAAGTTGTTCCCTGCAGGCTTTCCGCTGGGTTCTGAGATGGGGAGGGGACTCGACACCTCGTTACTGGTGACACATCACCTAAGTACTTTTTGCAATTCCGATCTACCCTTTTCCTGGAGCAGAGAGCTTTGCATCTGAACATCATTTAGACTTGAGCGGGAACGTACGTGCCAAGGTCAGCCTGGCTTAGCCCTTGGCCCCTGAACCTGACTGCCCCTCTACCTTGACTTCACAGTATAGGAGCAGGCTTCCCTGCTGCAGGCCCTAGGAAAGGTCCACACTAACAGAAACAACTCTCTGTACCCACAGGCCCAGAGAACTCAGTGACTGCAGGTAAGGCTCCTGTCACCTCCCTGCTCCTCCCCTGTGCCCACCCCTCTTACCACTTTTGTGACACTCGTGCCTGTCCCCAGCCCTCCAGGGTTTCTCTTTTCCATTCATCCCTCCCCAAACTAGCCGTCACAGCCCACTGGAGCTGCTTGCATGCTGTGAGCCTAGAAAACAAGTTACCTGCTTCCAGAATACACTAGGGGGACAGGCATAGGATAGACATTCCCATTCCAAAAGGGAGAAATTGGAAAGTATAAAGGGGTCATCAGTCTTAAGCAAGTCCCAAACCCAGAAGGGTAAATCCATTCGATTTCAAAGCATAAGAATCATCCCTGGGCCTTTGGTGGGGGTCGGGGGGATCTGGAACGTAGGGGACGATCCTACGCTCCCTCTGGGCCTGAGCCAACTCTGGCCTCTGCAGCCATTGCTCTGCCCTTGGAATCATCCTTCCTCCCTTCTGTCCTTTCTCTGTCCCTTTCGGTCTGGGCTGGCAGTGTTTCTACTGGTATAAAATTCTCAAAAGCTTTGTTGATCTCCTGTGCAATTCACGAGGGTCTAAGCTGTAAAACAAGAGAATCCTCCAGATCTTTCCTGGATAACCTCATCTCTCCATTGCTGGCTTCCGCTGACATGCTTGAGTGGGTCCACAGGTCATGTGGCCCAGCTGTTCATGAACAGTTGTCCAGCCACACCCTTGGTGTTCTCTCCCGAGCCTGCTTTCTCATTTTTTGCAGTATGATTAGCCTGAGAATCTTCTAGATCTTCACATTCTGGTTCCTTCATACTTAACAGTTACATCCTCAATTTATCTCTCTCCCCTTATATGTCACTTTGAGCAACAAGGAGAAGCCCTCAACACTTCGCTTGGAAATCTCCTCAGCTCAGTCTCCAAGTTCAGCATTTACAAGTTCTACCTTCCGCAAAACAGTAGAAAACAATTTGGCCAAGTTCTTTGCCACTTTATGACAAGGATGGCCTTCCCTCCAGTGTCCCATAACAGGTTCCTCATTTCCGTGTGAGAGCTCACCAGAAGCACCTTTAGCATTCACATTTCTATCGACAGTCTGGTCACGATGATATGTGCCTTATCCCAGACCATAGAAGCTCTCTCTACTGCTCTTCTGTCTTCTTTCTGAGCCCTCACCAGAATCACCTATAATGTCCATATTCCTACCAACAGTCTCTTCAAGGCAATCTAGGCCTTTCCTAATATGCACCTCAAAATTCTGCAGCCTCTACCCATTACCCAATTGCAAAGCCATTTCCACATTTTTAGGGATTTATCATGGCAGCACCCCACTTCTTGGTATCAGAATCTGTATCAGTTTCCCGAGGCTGCTGTAACAAAATAGCACAAACCAGGTGGCTTAAACAACAGAAGTGTATTCTCTCACAGTTCCGGAAGGTAGAAGTTTGAAATCTAGGTGTTGGAAGGCTACACTCCCTCCAGAGGCTCCAGGGAGGACCCTTACTCACCTCTGCCAGCTTCTGGTGGCCTCAGGTGTCCCTGAACTTGTGGCCGCCTCCCTCCCATCTCCACCTCCATCTTCACAAGGACTTCTCCGTGTGTGTGTGTCTTCTCTCCTGTCTTTTATAAGAACACGTGTCATTAGATTTAGGTCCCACCCTATTCCAGGATGACCTCATCTTAATGAATTATAACTTCAATGACCCTATTTCCACAGAGGATCACGTTCTGAGGTCCTGGGAGTAGGGACTTGAGAACATCTTTCGTGGGGACACAGGTCACTTTGTAATAGAGACCAACCTCCTCGTGCCCTCTCCATGGGGTCCTTGCACCTGCCCTCCCAGCAGCTTTCCTTCCCTCCTGTCCTCTGTTCCCGGTGGGGCCACAGCCCAGGCCAGCCCTCCTGCCTCCTTTCCCTTCTCCCACCAGTGGCCAAAGAGCCTCCCTGGGGTCCCTGTCACCTTGCCCTGAGGCCAGCCCCAGTGGGATACAGAGTGTCCATGGAAGTGTCCCTTCCTTGACCTGAGCCACATCCCCACCCCACGCCAGTCCCCTGGTCTGTGGTCACTCATTCCTCCCTATGGGCTGGTCCTGACCTCCCCCTCTCAGATCTCGGGTGCCCCCAGGGCCAGGCCCATGGGTCACCCCTGTTGTCCCTACCCAGAGCCGAGGGCCAGGAAGTACAAATGCGGCCTGCCTCAGCCATGTCCCGAGGAGCACCTGGCCTTCCGCATGGTCAGCGGGGCTGCCAACGTCATTGGACCCAAGATCTGCCTGGAGGACAGGATGTGAGCCCCTCAGGTGGGCGGGGGCTGGGAGGGGAGCTGGGTCTGCGAGGACCGGGGTCGAGCAGGGTAGATGTGCCACTGGAAGGCTCTGTCCCCCTGCTAGGCTCATGAGCAGTGTCAAGGACAACGTGGGCCGGGGACTGAACATCGCCCTGGTGAATGGTGAGTTGCCCACGGAGCAGAGAGGCAAAGCTGAGCCGTGACCTGCCGCCCTCCTTCCACCCCGCCACCAGGGATTCGCAGGGGGGCCTGGGAAAGGGTCTGTGCGAGCTGAAGGCTCCACAGAAGAGGTGACCCGATGGACGAGAGCGTGGCAGCAGTGGAGAACTGGAAGTTTCCAGGAAGTGGGAGGCTGCTTCATGGGGAGCCCCTGGAGGGCCCCCAATACTGAGCAGAAGCTCCACAGCCTCGGGTGGGTCCCAGCAGTCTGAACGAGGGGCACGGTGGGCGTGGAGATGGGAGGTGAAAAGCTTCCAGCAGCACCCATCCTTCCCTCCGACCAGGGGTAAGCGGAGAGCTCATCGAGGCCCGCGCCTTCGACATGTGGGCGGGAGGTGAGTCAGGCCGCGGCCTCCGCCTTCTGACTGTGGGCGGGATGACGGCATCTTCCCCCTGAAAGCTGCTCCTTCTGTCCGCTCGCTGGGGCGTCTTGAGCACTTCCTTGTGTTCAGAAAAGCCGGGGAGAAGGGCAGGTGTACGGCCAGGGCTTCGGCCCTGGCTTCTTATACCATTTGGTCCCTGCACTCACTCAGCAGCCCTGGCCAGGGTGTGTCCCTGGCCTGATCACTACTTTAGTTTCCTCATTGGAGAACAGGGGTTGGTGAGGGAGGGGTGCTCAGTGGTGCCTGATGCTCCATGGGAACTGCCCCCCCAGATGTCAATGATCTACTGAAGTTTATCCGGCCGCTGCATGAAGGCACCCTGGTGTTTGTGGCTTCCTACGATGACCCAGCCACCAAGTAAGTAATGGCCGAGGCTGGCCGAGGCTTCACCCTTCTGTGGTCACGGCTCATATCTCTTCCTTCTGTGGGGCAGGATGAATGAAGAGACCAGGAAGCTTTTCAGTGATCTGGGCAGCAAGAATGTCAAGGACCTGGCCTTCCGGGACAGCTGGGTGTTTGTAGGGGCCAAGGGTGTGCAGAACAAGAGCCCCTTTGAGCAGGTATGGGCGCAGGCCCTGGGACCCCCACTGCCAGGTGCAGACCAGTCTGCCCTCCCCTCCTGCCTGCATCCTCTGAGGTCCCCTCTGTTCACGCCCAGCACCCACACACACAGCAGCCCACACGTCTTTAAGATGCTCCTGGGACTTCCCCGGCGGTCCAGTGTTGGGACTCTGCGCTTCCACTGCAAGGGGCACGGGTTCAATCCCTGGTCGGGGAACTAAGATCCTGCATGCCAGGATGCTCAGTCCTGTCCCATCCCCCCCAAAACCCAGCACCCCAGTTCACACTGCACACCCTGCTCCCCACAGCAGAACAAGGCAAACAGGCTGTTCCGCCAGTTTCTGGAAGGCTCCAGCTGCCGAAAGAGCAGCTCAGCCCCCAGAGAAGAAACGCCCCCTCTGGCCTCGCTCTTCCCAGAGCTTCCAGCGGCTCCCTGAGGGCTGGGTGAGGGCAGGGACACACTCCCCCTCCTTCCCTTCCCAGCGTGTGCCAGGCCCACCCACCTAAGTTCAAAGAAGGTGACCCCCCGCTCCACCTGTGAGGGGGCAGGCCAGGGCAGCTGCTGCCATTTTTAGATGAGAACGCTGAGGCGCTGGGACAGGCAGGTGGCGGGTGCCCGAGGCTGCACGCTTGGTTGACCCCAGCACAGGGGGACAGAGGGTTCTGTCTGGCCCTGGTGCCCGAGGGCTGAGCTCGTGCCTTCCTTCCCCCACCGACCCGCAGCACGTGAAGAACAGTAAGCACACCAATAAGTACGAAGGCTGGCCTGAGGCGCTGGAGATGGAAGGCTGCATCCCCAGGAGGACCACAGCCAGCTAGCGGCCAAGCTCGAGGACCAGACGAAGCAAGGCTGTGTGTACCCAGCCAGGAGGGGGCGCCGGCGCAGCGCTGAGGCCCGACCCCACATCCAGCCAGGGGCACTCCCGCCCCAGCACGGCAGGGCTCCGAGGCGGTGACCGGTGACCAGACCATGCCCAGTGGTGGGGCTGCGCTGCGGCCCCATGGCGCTTTGTCCGGGGACCCCAGGTACCCGTCTCTTTTTCCTAAAGCTGCTCTGCTGGCCGACACCCACCCAAGTCCCAGGCGCCTGCGGCCCCCAGTCTGGTAGCAGCTGCCTGGCAGGTCGGGGCATCTTCCAGAACCTCTCTGTCCCAGAGTGGCTCACTGCTCTGCAGGCCAGTCCTGTTTCCAGTGTGATTCGTTCTGCTGAGCCGAACGCGGTGGCCACTCCCGACGCCTGGCTGCCTCCTGCCTTGCTCTCGCGGGAAGGGGTGCCCACCTGGGAGCCAGGCCGGCCGGGCAGTGAGGTCGCCAGCCCGATGGCGGTTCCCAGCGCAGCGGGTGGCAGCTCCTGCGGTTTGTCTGTCAGAGGGCCCGCTTTCTAAATGACGTCTTAATAAACTGGTGGCCCCCGAAGGAATGAGGTGCATTCAGAGGGGAGTCGGGTGGTGTTGTCCTTGAGATGTGATTCAGGTGGTGAGCAGAGGGGCTCCCCTGTGGGCACCCCTGTAGCCTTGCCCTTAGACACGGCACAGGCCTATAGGGACAGGGATGGGGATTAAAACCAACCCAGGAGCTTCCCTCCTCCCCGCAGCCTCCCGCGAGAGCTAGAGCTAGTGTGTCTCCCCCACGGTGCTCAGTGTTAGATGCCTTTGAAATCAGGCCAGGAAGAGGCCGAGTCACGTGGGCTATTTGGCATTTCTCACAGATTGCAGTTATATTTCCCTGCAAGGGGTGAGAACGAGCAAGAAACTATAAGGAGTTTTCTGGAAAAGTACATGAGGGTGCAGAAATGGTCTGGGGTCACAAAAAGGAGAGAAGGCGGTTGGGACTTCCCAGATGGAGGAATTGGGGCGCCAGCCAGGTAGGCTCAAGGGGGCCATGGCCGGGGCAGTGAACCTGCGAGTCCCCCCTCTAGGGGTTAGGTGCTGCGAGAGTGTGAACACGGCATCAGGAAATGAAAGTATTTAAGGAGGTGGCAGAAGAGGAGAGAGAGGCAAGGGACGGCCCGGGATGAGAAGCTGTGGTTGTGAGGCCATAGCCACAACTGCAAAGGACCAGGAAGTGCAGGCGTGAGGACGGCCCGGGTCGCTTACCTGGGAGATGGTGTTCACAGAAGCTGAAACGCAGCCTGACCCTGTGCCAAGAGCTTTATGTGTCTTCATTTTTAAATAGACTTCCTGTTTTAGAGCAGTTTTAGGTTCCCAGAAAAGTTGATCAGAAAGTCCAGAGTTCCCACATACCTAGCCTCCACTGACACGTCATCACCACCCAAAGCCCAGGGTGGACATCAGGCTTCCCTCTTGGTGTCGTACAGTCTGTGCATTTGACAGTGTTTATAATGACAAGTACTTACCACTATAGTATCATACATGTGTTCATTTTTTAAACCTTCTATTTTGGACATTTTCAACATCCTCCAAAGTAGAGAGACTAGTCTGATGAATCTACGTGTACCCAGTGGGGCTGCCACAGTGATTATCGTGTGGCCAGTGTTTCATCTGCACACCCTAGCGAGCAATGCTGCTGGTTGCTGGTGAGCCCCATTTACGGAAGATAAATGGTCCCTGGTGTGCTCAGGAAAGTTTTCCTGGAGCTGAGAGGTTAGAAGCCAGATGAATAGGTCCCCACAAGGTTAGTCGCTTGCCCCAAATGAAATGCATCTCAGCGAAGGGCCGCACCACAAGGCTGGGAGGTGCCTCTGTATTATACAACTGCTGAGCCAGCTGACCTGCCCCAGACCTTCACTGCGTGCACCAGAGTCACACAGACGGAAACGGCAGGCCAGCTTTATCCCCCATGTGACCCAACACAGGTAGGATGCTGACAGTGGTGTGGAATGCAGCCCGCCCGACCTTCCAAAGCGGAGGTACGTCTTTACATCCTGTGGTCCTCTTCCGCCAGGGTTTTGTCCCCCAGGCCTACCCTCAGGAGTTAAGACATCATCAGTTACAAGTGACAGGGTCCCAACCCAACTGGCATATGCAAAAATAAATACATAATGACAGGGGAGGGAGGCTTAATGTTCCTGTAACAGACCCCAACGCCCATGGGTGATTCCAGCTCTAGTAACGTCCTTGGGATACGGGCTCTCCATCTCTTGGCTCCGCTTTTCTTTGTGTTTGCATCCTTTTCAAACATGCTGTCTTCCCCAGGCAGGGGGAGTGACAGTAGATGTCCCAGGTTAGCAATCCCAGCAAGAAAAGAGCTCCCACCTTCCCAGTCGTTCCAGCCCAAGTTCCCGGGCACTACCTCTCATAGGTCCAGATTGGATTATGGGTTTATCCTTGTCTCAATCTGTGTGGCTCTGATTGGCTACCTCTGGGCCTGTGCCCACCCTAGAGGCCAGTGTTGGGGTCATCCTCATGCAAACCTTGCGTACCGAGAATGGAGGAGGGATGGCCCCCCCAAAGAAAACTCGGGGGCCGTGACCTGTTGCTGGGCATGCAGAAACGCCAGTTGTCACTACATTTCCCGGTAAATACCAAATGCATCCCATACTTGTGCTTGTATAGAATACGCCTTCCATGCATGCTGATTTATCACATGGTCTACTTGGAGACCCCTGCCTGGAGAGCAGGAGGTAGGCACACTTTTCAGGGTCATCACTGTGACCCTGTTAGCAGGACGGTGGCAGGTCTCCCATCTGAAGTGCACGGATGTTGTTTTAGCTGTCACTATCGTTTGTGCCATCTATTCTGTCTGCCCAGCTGACTTCTCTTTTGGAACTAGATATCCTTGACTGATTCGTAGAGACCTTCCTTCTCCTCTGGGGTAAATTATTAATCCCCTAAACTAACTACAAACGTTCTCTTGTCTTTAATTTAGCCACGCCTTTTTTCCTGCAGGGAAGGCCTCTAAATTCCGTCATGTTGGACAGCCCACCAGCCCACTCTGGCTTTTCAGGGAAGACTGAAAGGACTGATGGTAGAGTGGGAAGCAGCCTTCTAACTACATTTGCTCTCCTTGACCCCTGGCACCAATTCCCATGCAGCTGGAATATAAAAACACAGGTTTCCTCAAGAGCTAACACATCTTTTAGGTTTCCCATCCCCAGTTCTTCCAGCTGACCCATCCCCCTTCTCCTTCTGGCCAGTTTTACCCCATCCTCAGGCCGCGACAGCACCACTGCTCTTTTGCAAACTGCAGTCTTCAACACAGCATGTGCCAAGTTCAGCCCTCTCACCTGTGCCAGGCTGCTTCCATCAGGACAGCTCAACCCATTTGAGAGGGACAGTACAGACTTTCTGGGACACCAAGTCCACACACACAAATGGCTTATGAACTGAGGCTAAAGGACAGCCTAGAGCTATGGCCTCTGAATGTTTCTGGATCACTGACATAAATCAAACCCAGAGTGTGTACCCTCACCATGTTTGTGTCTGCTTACATGTCACACGCATGTACTAATCTGAACTTTATAGCACACATACACAAGTAGAATTTTTTGTTTTTGTTTTTGTTTTTGTTTTTGCGGTACGCAGGCCTCTCACTGCTATGGCCTCTCCCATTGCGGAGCACAGGCTCCGGACGCGCAGGCCCAGTGGCCATGGCTCATGGGCCCAGCCGCTCCGCGGCATGTGGGATCTTCCCGGAGCGGGGCACGAACCCGTGTCCCCTGCATCGGCAGGCGGACTCTCAACCACTGCGCCACCAGGGAAGCCCTAGAATTTTTAAATAAGTAAAATGTATTTAAATGAGGCTAAATGAAAATTAATAGGTTTTTATTTAAATGATTACAATTATTTATTGGAAAAATTAAATAGAAGAGATGCTACGGGTCTTTTTGGACATTCTCTACGATGTGTCTTATGAACCTCCTGGGGGCAAGAACCTGCAAGTTTGGGCACCACTGGCCTCCATCACAGCCCTGACAAGAGGTCTTCCAGAGCAGTGGGTAGCCCTCATCCCGCTGCCTGACCGCAGTTGCCCAGCAGCCTCTGGGAACATGCAAATCCCCATGATTCTACACTTGCTTGCTTACTGTCTTCCCATGTCCACATTCTACGTCCTCACCACCTTTTTGCCCTTCCTTATGCCATATGTGTGCGTTCCTTTTCCGTGAAGTCTCCGGACCTTGCTGGTGGCCCCAAATAGTTTTGAGACGTTGAAAAGTTCACTGATATTACACAGTGTGGAAATAGGCGCTCGGTCGACGTTTGAACGAAGGAAGGTGGGACAAGGCTGAGCCTGGGCCCTGGAGTCTGGGTCGGTCGGACCCAGCTCTCGGGCTACAGGGCTGGGTGCCCAGAGCAGGACCATGGGCGAAACCCTGACCCCGGTCTCCTGCCACCAGCAGCAGCCCTCAGGCGTCCTAGCTGGGCTAACATCTAAGCCTGTGTCCCAGTGCCCCCAGAGGTCACAGCGTGTTTGGGAATGACTGGGGTGCCTACGCAGAGCGAGTCGCCCCGGCGGCGACCGCAGAAGGCTGGGACCCGCGGCTCGGCGGCCACACAAGTCCGCACCCAGCGCCGACCAGCAGCCACCCGGAAGGCTGACAAGCCGGCGCGCGCGCGCCACCTCGTCGCTCCCAGACACGCCACATCCGGCCGGGACCCGCCCCGGCCGCCAGAGGTGAGCTGAAAAAAGTGTAAAATCCAGAAAGGCAGGACAGGCCAGGGAGAACAGGGAGCCCGCCCGGCAGGGGCTGGCGCCGGCGCCCAGCTTCAGGGCCGCGGAGGCAGGTGAGAGCCCCGGTCCGGGAAGGGCGGTTGGAAGGCGGCTTCTGGCCCCAGCCGGGGAAGGGCCACCGCCGCGCGTTCGTGAGGCCTGGCGCGGCCGCGGGGACCGGGAGTGGCGTGAGAGACCCCGGGAGTGCCCGGGCGGGTCGCCGGCCTGCCGGCTGCGAGGCTGCAGCGCGAACCCGGCGGTGGCGCGCTCCTCCTGCCCTCCCTCCCCGATTCCTGCCCGAGCTCTGGTTGTGCCCTGTCCGACAACTTCTGGACTCCCAGGTAGGGAGGAGATCCGGGTCAGCACTGCCAACTGCCCCGACACCGAACGCTTGGCCCGTGTGGAAAAAGCCACCGGCCCGGGGTTCCCTCGCTTGCCTAGGGGCGCATCTGCCCAAACTCTAATGGTACCTCAAGCAGAAATAGTGGGGATCCGGGCCAGACCCCTCACGCAGTGACTCAGTGACCCAAAGCCACCGGCGGTACTGGAAGGACGGGGTGGATGGCCCTTCGCCTCCTCTCCCTCTGAGCTGGCTCACAGCACCCGGCGCCTTCAGTACCGGGCGCCTTCAGTACCGGGTACCTTCATCCTTTCCCTGTGACTCCCTCTGGTTTTCCTGCCTCCCTCTTCAGTTGCGGGACTCAAGGCTGGATCGAGGCCTCCGGGGTAAGTGACGCAAACCCCAAGCCAGGAGAGGCCATGGCATCCCAGGGTGGCACAGCGGAACTTCACCACCTACTCCCCCTGCTCCCCCGGCATCGGTGAGGTGGGGGGGAGGGGGAAGGACCCAACCCTGATAGGATCTAGAGAAACAGGGGCCTCTTCCAAGACTGGGACATCGTAGGATGTGACTCAGTCAGCAGTAATGATGAAAAATCACTGTGTCCTCATCCTGGTTGCTCCAGTTCCTGCAGGTGATGTGGCAATCGGCTTCTGGCTGCCCAAACTGAGAAGTGGAAGGAGACAAACGTCCTCCTTTCCCCCTGAGGCGCCCTGCCCTCCTAGAAACACTCCTCCTCTCACTGGTAGTTCCAGGCTCTGCTAGGGGCACGTGTGGGCAGGGGAGGATACCTTGGACTTTGGCACAGTGGCTCTAGGAGCTCAAATTCTGGGACTGCCAGGGGAGTGGGAGCTCTGACAGAAGGAGGGGAACCCCCAGTGGACACGTGGCCCTATCTGATCCCTTCCTGCTGCCCCTTCCGGCAGCTCCCCTGGGGAGAGGGGACCTGTGCCCTCCCAGAACCCCCATCTCACCCCTGTCAGCGGGATGGGTAGGCCAGGTGGCCATGCACAGCAACGCAGTTCACGTGTCGATGTCAGCAGGAAGGGTAGGCCAGGTGGCCATGCACAGCAACGCAGTTCACGTGTCGATGGTGAACATCAGCCCCTGGGGCCTTTGGCCTGGTGGTCACCCACTGCCCCACCCTTTGCCGGCTGCTCTGCCTGGCAGATGACACTCAAATGCCCTAACCTACTCTCAGTGGGCAGGCTTCCTTGGCATCCCTGGGCAGTCCTTCAGAGATTTCGTCCCAGTGGTGGTACTGCTGCAGCTGCATCTCAAAGCAGGTGGGGCACAGGCTAGTGGTGACAGGACTGAGGGTGGCTCTCCCAGATCCTCTGGTATTGGGACATCTCCAGATGGTCACTGTGGTGGGCAGACCCAGGGAAATCAGCGTGTATCAGTGGGCTGAAGGTGAACTCCGACCTGTAGGTGGCCCCTCTGGGTGAGGGATGGGAAGCTTGAGGCAGTTGTGACTGGGACGGGGGCAGCCGAATGGCACTCAAGGGCCAGCACTAGGCCTTCCGTTTCCATCCCAGGGTTGCAGCAAGGGGCGCTGCCGAGTCTCCGAACAGTGGGCTTCCAGATCCTGCGCTCCTGGGCTCACAGCTGCTCACCTTCACCAGCCACCTACCTCTCTGTGTCCCTTCTCTCCTCAGGAAGAGCTCTGCCATCAAGAAAGGCAGCACAGGGCCAGGCCTTGCCCATGGACCCTTCTCAGGACAGCCCGACGGCACCCACAGAGCTGCTCTCCTAAGCCGCAGGGGGCCCTGGCTCCCCACCTTTTGGGAGGAGCCATGGTGTTTAGGAGGTGGCCGGGCCCGGGGGATGGCAGTGTCTGCACGGGCCCCCGAGGCATGCTCAGGGCCAGCCTGCTGCTTCTCAGCCTGCTCTGGGGGGCGCGGGGCACAGCCAGCGCCAGTCTCAGCACAGCTGTGGGCCGTACTGTGCCCCTGACAGGGCGCCGCTACCTGAGCATTGGGGATGGCTCCGTGACGGAGTTTGAGTTCCCAGAGGAGAGCGAGGGCATCATCGTGGTCTCAAGCCAGTACCCAGGCCAGGGCAACGGGACGGGGCCCAGCCCTGTGCTGAGGGTCACCTCCCTGGACACAGAGCTGCTGACCATCAAGAACGTGAGTGCCATAGCCTGGGCTGGTGGGGGCGGCTTCGTGGTGAGCATCCACTCGGGCCTGCCTGGGCTAGCGCCACTCCACCTCCAGCTCCTGGACCCCCGTGAGGCCCCACCCACGCTGGTTGAGGAGCGGAGAGATTTCTGCATCAAGGTCTCACGTGCTGAAGACCCTGCCGCCCTTGGCACTGACTTGGCCCACTTCTCAGAGAACCCAGTACTCTACCTGCTCCTGCCTCTTATCTTTGTCAACAAGTGTTCATTTGGGTGCAAAGTAGAGCTCGAGGTTCTGAAGGGGCTCCTGCAGAGCCCCCAGCCCATGCTGCTGGGCCTCCTGGGCCAGTTTCTGGTTATGCCCTTGTATGCTTTTCTGATGGCTAAGGTCTTCATGCTGCCCAAGGCCCTGGCTCTGGGCCTCATCATCACTTGCTCGTCGCCCGGTGGCGGGGGGAGCTACCTCTTCAGCCTCCTCCTTGGGGGGGATGTCACCCTGGCCATCTCCATGACTTTCATCTCAACAGTGGCTGCCACCGGCTTCCTGCCGCTGTCCTCGGCCATCTACAGCCGCCTGCTCAGCAGCCACGAAACACTCCACGTGCCCATTTCCAAGATCCTGGGGACCCTGCTGTTCATCGCCATCCCCATAGCAGCAGGCGTGCTGATCAAGTCCAAGCTCCCCAAGTTCTCGCAGCTGCTGCTGCAGGTCATCAAGCCCTTCAGCTTCGTGCTGCTCCTGGGTGGCCTCTTCCTGGCCTACCACATGGGGGTCTTCATCCTGGCAGGCGTCAGGCTTCCCATTGTGCTGGTGGGCCTCACAGTGCCCCCGGTTGGCCTCCTGGTGGGTTACTGCCTGGCCACATGCCTGAAGCTGCCAGTGGCCCAGCGTCGGACTGTCAGCATCGAGGTCGGGGTGCAGAACAGCCTGCTGGCCTTGGCCATGCTGCAGCTGTCCCTCCGCCGCCTTCAGGCTGACTATGCCTCCCAGGCCCCCTTCCTTGTGGCACTGAGTGGCACCTCAGAGATGCTGGCCTTAGTTACTGGCCACTTCATCTATAGCAGTGTGTGTGCAGTTCCCTGAGGCCCCCCGGGTCAAGCTTTCACCACCCCTAGCCCCCAGCCTCCACCCACGGCCCCCACAGTTCTTGTGTACCAAAGGCCTTTAGTTCTCATGCACTATGCACTCAGAAAAATCCAGTCTTATTTTTTTTACTCGTTTTTTATTCTCCAGCTTTCAGTGCCAAAGAGGCCATGCTGAGTTCAGTAGGTGGGCACTGCCTAGAAAATATATTTCAATAAAAGAGAGAAGCAAGCTTGGGTCCCTTCCAGTCTTTGCCCTCTGAGGCCTGCGGGCGGAGCGGGGTGGGGGGGGGAGGGTGTGGCTGGGTAAGTGTGGGCCAGCATGGAGGGCTGGCTTGGGTGACACGGTGACCTCTGCCCAGACTTTCTCTCTCAGCCCTCCTTCCCCATGCATCCCCTCTGAGAGTTGTGTCTCTCTGTTCCAGAAGGAGCGGTGGGAAGATGAGAGCGGAGGACTGGCTCCCCCGCCCGCTCCCAAGCTCAGCTGATTTTCCGTAGGCCGACTAGAAAGGAGGCGGCAGGAGGGCCGCGGGGCAAGCTCTGCAGGGCCGGGTCATCAGCGGACTCCTGAGAGGCAGGGAATCGGCCTCGGCGCTGACCTGTTCCGCCCTCGGGCAGCGAGCGGGGGCGAGCGAACCCCTGGCCCGCCTTCTCCCCCGAGTTCCAGCTCCCCGACTCCTCTGACCGGGCCCGACTAGTTCCTCCGCCCCTTCTCATCCCCGCGGGCTTCCCGGCTCAGTCGCCGCGGGCCCCGGGTCCGGGCCGGTCCCCGTGCTCCGGGATGCGAGGGGGGGGTTGCGGGGGTGCTGTGGAACGCGACACGGGGGGCGGGGCCGCGACGCTGGGCGCGCCCCTCGCGCGACTTCCGGCAGCGGCAGCTGGTTCTGGCGCGCGCCCGGGGCGGCGGCGCGCGGCGGGGGGCTGTAGGGCTTCGCGCCGGCCGGAGTGGACGCCGCCGCGGCCGCCATGCAGCTAACAGTGAAGGCGCTCCAGGGCCGCGAGTGCAACCTGCAGGTAGCGCCGCTGGGCCCCGCCGCCGTGCCGGCTCACGCGGTTGGCCCCTGGGCGCAGGGCCGGGCCGAGGGCGGGGACGAGCCGGGCGGGAGAGCCGCCCTCCGCGGGGGCTGCGGCCTCACCGCCTGCCTCTCACCCTCGGCCCGGCCAGGTGTCGGAGGACGAGCTGGTGTCCACGCTGAAACATCTGGTCTCCGAGAGGCTGAACGTCCCCGTCCGCCAGCAGCGGCTGCTGTTCAAGGGCAAGGCCCTGGCAGGTAACCGGGGAGAGGAGACGCCCGGGGAGCCCCGCGGGAAGTCAGGGGACGGGGCGTCCGGGCCGATCCCGGGCAGCAGTGGAGTGGAGGGGGCTCTGGCCGCTTGACCCCCGGGGAGGCTGCATCCTCAGCCGGATGCTGCGGCGCTCCGCCTGGCCTCCCTGAGGCCTTTCCCACCACCGTGGGCCACAGCTCCATCAATCTCTCTCGGGCAGATGGGAAAAGACTCTCCGATTACAGCATTGGGCCCAATTCCAAGCTCAACCTAGTGGTCAAACCTCTGGAGAAGGTGTTGCTGGAAGAAAGCAGCGCGCGGACAGTGGCCGAGGCCCCGCCCCCACCCCCGGCCGCCTGGCCTCTAATCTCCAAAGTCCTGGCCCGTCACTTCAGCGCCGCAGATGCCAGCAGAGTCCTGGACCAACTCCAGAGGGTGAGCAGGGTCGTCCGGGACTTCCACGTCCCACCCAGCCGCTCGCAGCCCCTGCCCCTACCCCAGTGTCCCCTCGACCCGCACCGCTGAATCCTCCTGGCCTTCTCTCCTCAGGATTATGAGAAGTCCCTGAGCCGCCTGACGCTGGATGACATCGAACGCTTGGCTGGCCGCTTTCTGCACCCTGAAGTGACTGAAGCTATGGAGAAGGGGTTCTCCAAGTAGGATTCTCGGAGTGTGGGGAGGAGCCGGGCCAGGCCACAAGCTGCATGTAGCATTAAATGTGTTCTCATGTTGCAATTCGGCTCATAATACTAGCTGGCGGGTACGCGGGTACCTGTATCCGGCTCTTGACCTGGGTTTGCTCCCACGTTTGGCGCTAGTGCTGAAGTGGGAGAGCCACAATCTGAGTCCAGCCAGCTTCTAGAAGTGCCTCGGAGTGAGAGGGTTGTTTCAAAGGGTTCTGAGGGGTGGGCTTTGGCATTCCGTGTTCAGCCCACTGAGGATAAACCCTCGAGCAATACCTTTCCAGGCCTGAAAGGGGAAGCAGCTGGCCCCTGCTGCCCAGTCCTGTCACCTCGCCTCTGGCAGGTCTGACATTGGTAGGTCAAGTGGCAGCCAGCCTTGGGCCCCCTGAAGCTGCTGCCACCAGTGTGCACTCGATGAAGGGAAAGCGAGTTGGGGGGTCTGGGACGTCACCCAGCTCTGGGGTGTTACCTTAGGCAAGTCCCTGTGCCATGTTGGTCCCCAGCCATTGACTCTGCACAGTGAGGGCCACTCCTTAGACCTCAGTCAGTTTCCTTTACCCCCAACCCCGCGGGGTCGGGAGTCTGCAGCCATCCTCCCCCTTGTGTCCCAGATACAAAGTGAGGCCAAAAGCTGAGTGATGGCCAAGCGTGGCCCAGAGATGGGGTGCCCTGGCCCTTAGTGTCACAGCTTTTCTCTGGGCACCCCCTCTGCTTGTCTCCTCCTGGACACGGGTGGTCCTCGACCCTTAGAGATGACAGGTGATGGGCTCGAGGTTACTCAGCCAGGCCCCTACACAATGCGCTCACCCACAGCCTGAAAGTAGACCCTTCCCCTGCCGCGTGTGTACAGGGACTTTCACTGTGCACACCACTCACTGCCTGACAAGGAACCTTGGGGGGCCAGGGAGGGGCAGAAGCCGCTGGCGGGTGGGCCCTAGAGATCATCGAGGCACCTGCTCCTTGGAGAAGGGCACCTGGGCCGCCCTCCTGCCTGGGCCTCGTGGGGTAAGCGCCGGGTCCCCGGGCTGGGAGGGCGGACAGAGGCCTGACGGGCAAAGGCTTTGAAGAAAAGATGGAAGGCCCTGGCCCCGCCCCGCAGCAGGGCCCGTGTGACAGACTTGCCTGCACTCTCATTTTGCTTCCGTCAGGAAGGTTTATACTGACACTTCCAATCACACTAGAGGTGAATGTGAGACTTTGATCTGAAAGGAACTGTATTAGCTGGGCGGCTTTTGGTTTCCAGTAATTGATTTAACCGTAGAGGAAGTTGGTTTAAGCAATAAAAGAAATGTGTTGGTTTACGAAGCTGAGAAGGCCAGGGGTATTGGCAGCAGGTAAACAGTTTCACCAAATACCCAGTTTCTTCCTACCTCCCCTCTGCACTCTGCAGCGTCTGCTTCATCCCAGGCCTCTGCCTCAGGATCAGAAGATGGTTGCCTGCAGCTTCCACCAAATCCCTCGATCACAGCCAGCAAGGAGCACCTTCCCGACCTGTAGCGTAGCTTCTTTGTCAGATGCCCCCAGCAAATAAACGCTGTCCTTTCGTTGGTCAGAACCGGGTGGTGCCTCCATCATTTTGGCAGGGGGTGGGGTGGGCTTGGGCGGGAGAGGGAGATTCTCAGCGAAAGCCAGGTCCTCGGGGAGGGCTGACCGGTGCAGTGCAGGGGAGTGACACACGCAGACGCATGCTGCAGACAGACCCTAGAGGCGGTTGTTGAGTCCCTTGTGCCAGTGCCTCCTGGCTTGGGGGTGACAAAGCCATCTGCTGGGCATTTGGACAGGGGGTCAGGAAGTCGGCGGCGGGTAGATCAGGCTGGACAGGGAGACAGGAGTGGCATCTTCAGGGTATATGGTAGGCGCCTCGCTGACAGAACTGACTGGGATCCAGACCCGGTCTGATTCCACAGCCCCGTGCAGCCTTCCATGACGTTTGGGAGCAGCCTGTGGACACGATGTCCTAGATGTCGTAAGGACAGATGAGACGGCTTCCCTGGGAGCGTGGCGTAAAAAGAGGGGAGAGGACTGGGCCGTGAGGGACTTCACCAGCTGGAGACGTTGTGGAGGCCGCAGGGAGAGCTCGATGTCAGAGGCCAAGAACGCCCCTCCAGGAAGGCATGGGGGTGGGGGGGGGGTTAGCTAGTGGTGCCGAGAAGCACAGGGAGGGCATGGCAGAGCCTCCTCTCGCCTCGGTAGCAAGAAGGTTGTCGGCAGTGCCGTGGGGAAGGGCCCGTGACGGAGACCGCGGACCCCTGCTTCCGGAAGCTTGTCTGCGCAGCAGGGTGTAGCTGTGGAGGGGCAGGGCCGGGGCGGGAACATGGAGAGGGAGGAGATGCTGCCGGCATGAGAGATGGGAGGCCCAGGTGGGAAGGCCCATGCCATGGTGAGAGGAGACAGGCGAACGCACATGAAGACAGAATGGCCGCAGGCTGCATCCCGCCTTTGCCCTTAGATTCTCGGGATGGTCCCATGTACACCGCAGGCTCCAAATGCTGAGATCCTTCCACAGGGGCTGGAATGTCTATCGCGGGCGGATTCTTAACCACTGCGCCACCAGGGAAGTCCCTGCATTGTTTTTTTTTTACTCAACAACTTAGAATCCAAGAGTGTCATTGGGGGGGGGGAGTTTTTTGGACTATAGCATGCATAGAGTAATGTGCATAAATCGTCAATGTACAGCTCAATGGAATTTTAAAGTGAATACATATGTGCTACCTTCCCTGGTGCCTCCTCCAAAAGGTTTAATAGCCTTTTGGATGCTCAAATGTTCTAGCTTTGGTTCTTTCTGGTTGGCTTCCATGTCCTTTTGACATGCCTCATCCTTTTGCTTTTCAAGCATGTCCTTACTTTCTGGCACCACAAGGTGCTCCAGGCTCATCTTGTATTTTTTCCTGCCCCATACCTAGAATCTTCCACCTCTCCAAGGACCTCTGGTTCCTTTTAGTGGAGAATGGTATTGAGAAACCAAGGTCTGGGTACAGCGTGTGTTCATTGCTACTGCAGTTTCACTGCTTCTAGACTCTTTCACTGGACAAAACTAGGAAATCTATTTTTTAAGAGTTCATACTGCAGTCCCCAATTGCAATCTGGCAGTACAGTTCTCTTCCCTCATTCCACAGTGGTGTTCCTGTCAACAACCATATATGGATATATTTACTCATGTTCTCTACCAGATACAGTCTACCTTAGACTCTAGCTTCACAATCACCTCAACACTATCATTGCCAACAACATACATACTGGGAATAAAGTGGAGTCTTTCTGTCCTTAGAATATATCCCATGAAGGGAACACAGTCAGAGGGCTGAATTTGGAAGGTACCTGACTTATTTTCTCTGTGTGGTTCTGTTATCAACTGGATATGCAGTTAGGCTTATTTGCTTTTGTTTATATTCAATTTTGGCTTTTTTTTCACTCTTTCAAATATATATATATATATATTTTTTTTAATTATTTATTTATTTATTTGGCTGCTCTGGGTCTCAGCTGCAGTGTGCAGGATCTTAGTTCCCTGACCAGGGATCGAACCCCGGCTCCCGGCATTGGGAGCGCAGAGTCTTTTTTTTTTTTTTTTTTTTTTTTTTTTTCGGGGGTGTCCTCCTGCTGTGGCCCCTCTCCT
>NW_006785388.1:123949-129109 GCF_000442215.2 Lipotes vexillifer | reverse complement strand
ACACGAACCCGTGTCCCCTGCATCGGCAGGCGGACTCTCAACCACTGCGCCACCAGGGAAGCCCGGGAGCGCAGAGTCTTAACCACTGGACCACCAGAGAAGTCCCTCAAATGTATTTTTGAACATATAAAATATTTGCATGGTTCAAAGTCAAAACTATACAAAAGGATATATTACAAGAAATCTCATACCCATCCCAACCCCCTATAGGTGATAATTTTCACTAGTTTCAGGGTTTTCCATCCTCCTTATATTTTTTTCCCCCAATAAGCATGTGTGTCTGTGAGCGTGTGTGCAGTTGTCGTTTGCACCCTGCTTTTTACATATTTTCATATAACAATATATCCTGGAAATCATTTCATTTTTCATTAGAGATTTTCATTCTTTTTACTGCTGCTTAGGACTATTGTATGAAGAACCTAGGGGTAAGACGGGAATAAGGACACAGACCTACTAGAGAGTGGACCTGAGGATATGGGGAGTGGGAAGGGTAAGATGTGACAAAGGGAGAGAGAGGCATGGACATATATACAGTACCAAATGTAAGGTAGATAGCTAGTGGGAAGCCGCCGCATGGCACAGGGATACCAGCTCGGTTCTTTGTGGCTGCCTGGAGGGGTGGGATAGGGAGGGTGGGAGGGAGGGAGACAAAGAGGGAAGAGATATGGGAACATATGTATATGTATAACTGATTCACTTTGTTATAAAGCAGAAACTAACACGCCATTGTAAAGCAATTATACTCCAATGAAGATGTTAAAAATAAATTAATTAATTAAATTAAATTAGAAAAAAAGAAACAAAACAAACAAACAAAAAAAAGGACTATTTTATGAATGAACCACAATTGATTTCACCAGTTCCCTGCTGATGGATATGTGCGTTGTGTCCAATAGTTTTCTATCACCAGTTATATTGCAGTGAGTAATTTTATAAATATGTTGTTTCATATTTGTGAAGTAACTTCCTACATGTGGCATTGCTAGGCCCAAGACACTGAGTTTTGTACTTGCTTAATACACTGTTTCATCCGACAAGCAGCAAAGCACCTACTGCATAAACTGCAGTGAAAGTGTACCAGAGACAGTACATCAACAGAAGTGAACGAAACAAAGTTACAATTTCAGATTGTTAGAAAGGCAACAGACTGAAATGGACAAATGTGATGAAGGGTGCCTGGAGGTAGTATGTTAGATTGGTGATCCCGAAGGCCTCTCAGAGGTGACACTGGAGCGAAGATCTTAACATCTTAACGACAAGAAGGAGCCAGCCACGGGAGTCTGGGGACAGAGTCTTCCAAAGAGGAAGAGTAAGTGCAAAGGGGGACAGGGGCAGGCCACCCTTGGTCAGGAGCAGAGAAAAGAAAGACCCTAGAGGCTGCACAGAGTGAGGAAGTAGGCAGGTGGGGGCAGAGAGTGGAGGAGCCGGGAGCCAGGTCACACAGGAAGGAGTTTGGTTTTGATTCCAAAGGCAATGGGAAACTGTTTTAGGATTTTAAGCAAGGACATGATATGATGTGATTTATATCAAAGCTTAAGAACTCATTCTCCTGTGTGGAGAGAAGTGGGGTGATTTAGGATTTATTTTCGGGGAGATCCAACAGGCTTCAGTGATCCAGTTCAGCTTTTTGCCCTTCCTTATGATTACAAAGTAGGAAAATAGAAAACTAACAGGACTATCACCATCGGAAATTTCACGGCAGTTTAAAAACTTATTTTTGATTAAAAGTGTCGTATAAGAAAAAAAAAAAAAAAAAAAAAAAATGTCGTATAAGGCCACTGTCAAAAACTTGCAGGAAAACAGAAAAAGGAAGTTAAAATCGGTCACACAGTTTGCGAAGGGCCAGGGCTTTGGGAGGGCGCCTCAGTTTCTCTGCGGCCAAGGTAGTCTTGGAGAACGCCCAGCCAGGCCGGTTCTGCGGGAAGCCACCACGCAGCCCCTCGGCCTCAGCGGGACCTGTTTGCGCAGGCGCACGGGGCGGAGTCAGCGCGAGGGGGTGGAGTTTCAGGAAGGAGCCGTTGTCTCTCAGCCGACAGCGGAGATGGGGAGACCAGCGGCCAGAAGACAGAGTCGGAGGCGGAGCGCGCTGCAGCCATGCAGGCGGCAGAGGCGGACGCAGGCGCAGGCAGGATGGCGGGCGGCGCTGAAGGCCTGGACAGCCAGGGGGGCAGCGGGGGCAGGAGTGGCCGGGGCGGCCCTCGCAGCGGGGATGCTGCTGCCGCTGCAAACGACGGAGCTCTGTGTGCCGCGCCGCCACAGCACTCTCCGGGGCTGGGAGGACACCCCGCGCCCACAGCCAGAAGGCCGGGAAGCCGGCCACACGTATTGTATCCTACCCGAGGGCGGAGTGGGGAATGGGCTGCAGGCTGCCTGCGGTGGGAGGTGGGACAGAGGGACGCACGTGTCAGGGGCAGCCTGGGAGCGAAGGGGAGAACGGGGAGTCAGGGGCTGCTGCGGGGTGGTCTTGAGGGGGAGAAATAAGAGCAGAAGGAACCCCAGGGCGCCTGGGGCGAAGAAATGAGAGCACGGGGCAGCGGGGCGGCTGAGGTGGATTAGGGCCAGGCGTGGTCTGGGGGGCTGGAAGCAGTCCTGAAAGGGGTGAGGCTGGTCAGGGTGCCCTGAGACAGGGCCCAAAGCACCAGATCCATGTGGATGTTGCCTTAACCGAATCTCCATCAGCACCCTAAGTGTGCCTTTCCCGTCCACCTTGGAGGCAGAGATCGCCCGTGGGTCCCTGGCCCCAGACGCCGAACTGCACCATGGGGCTGTTGGGAAGGAGCTCACAGTAAGCGGCAGCGTCCTGGCAGTGTAAGTTCTAGAAAGGGCAGCAGGTGGCCGGGCCAGTCTCCCCCAAGGGCGCTCTATTGGAGACTCGGAGATACTCCAGGGTTGGATCTAGGGAGGTGACGCGGTGCACTGGACCCATCTCCACCCCAGCGGGCACTGCAATGGAGATGGCAGCGGCTTCGGTGTCATAGAGGGGCAGAGCCAGGGAGGGACTGGAGGGGTTGCTACCATCACCTTGATTTTCTTTTTCCATCACTTTTAGCCACTGGAGAGCTGAAGATTCCCACCTCCTCCAAATTTCCATCGTCAACTTTCTTGACCAGCTTTCTCTGGTGATACGGACCATGCAGCGCTTTGGGCCCCCTGTTGCACGCTAAGCCAGGGCTAGAGAAGGGGATTAAGGTCTATACTTGTGTCCCTTCCTAGACAGTGCATCCCTCCTAGGGCAGTGATTTCTGTAGTAGTTGCCACTTTATTATGGGAGCCTCATCTTTTGCCTGTACTGGCCCTTGGGTGCTGAGGGTTCACTTGCTTTGTTTGGTGCTTAAATGTTTCTTAACTACTGAAAATAAAACTGAGCTATGGGGCTTCCCTGGTGGCACAGTGGTTGAGAATCTGCCTGCTAATGCAGGGGACACGGGTTCCAGCCACGGTCTGGGAAGATCCCACATGCCGCGGAGCAACTGGGCCCGTGAGCCACAACTACTGAGCCTGCACGTCTGGAGCCTGTGCTCCGCAACAAGAGAGGCCGCGATAGTGAGAGGCCCGCGCACCGCGATGAAGAGTGGCCCCCGCTTGCCACAACTAGAGAATGCCCTGGCACAGAAACGAAGACCCAACAAAGCAAAAATAAATTAATTAATTAATAAAACTCCTACCCCCAACCTCTTCTAAAAAAAAAAAAAGAAACTGAGCTACGATGCTATGTCTGACTTTATTTTCAACTACAGCACCTTTAAATATTCTTGCCTCTGTCCTTAAATTGGAGGGGAGGTTCTGTGATTCAGATATTCAAGTAGTATAGCGCAACTGAAGACAGTTTAAGAAATGGAAGAGGATAGGTCCTGTGTGTCATTCAGTATTAACTACTGTCAACATTTTGGAATATTTTCTTAGTTTCATAGTGGTATTTATGTAGTAAGTGTGTAACAGTGATAATATTTTGCAAGTTTAGCATTTTTCCTCATATTTTTCATCTAACATGAACCTTTTGCTAAAAATTCTTCAAAAGCATTATTGAATGGGTACATAAAAGATACAATATAAATTATTTTCAATTTTTGCCATATTATATAGGTAATGATCCAGTGGAATGCTTGTATGTAGAGCTTTGCCTGAATGATTGTTTTCTTAAGATAGACTACAAGAGGTGGAATTGGTTAAATATGTAAAGCTCTCACGCTGCAGTGTGTGAAATTGCTCTCCAAATTGTACAGAAAGTGTACCCTCCCACCAGAATGCTGTTTTCTCACATCCTTGTCACTACTGGGTCTCCTCGGTAAAATTTTTTTCTTTAACATCTTTATTGGGGTATAATTGCTTTACAATGGTGTGTTAGTTTCTGCTTTATAACAAAGTGAATCAGTTATACATATACATATGTTCCCATATCTCTTCCCTCTTTGTCTCCCTCCCTCCCACCCTCCCTATCCCACCCCTCCAGGCAGCCACAAAGAACCGAGCTGGTATCCCTGTGCCATGCGGCTGCTTCCCACTGGCTATCTACCTTACGTTTGTTAGTATATATATGTCCATGTCTCTCTCTCGCCCTATCACACCTCACCCTTCCCCCTCCCTATCGGTAAAAATTTTTTAAAAACTGGGTTTGTATGACAAGAGCAAGCAACCGAGAAACACTCGAATAGGAGCTTTGTGGCTTACTGGCCTTGTCTCAGATCAGTGAAGAAACAGTGCTAGGACAGTCATTTAGGCCTTTAGTTAGAAGGAGTTAGCTCCCTGTAAAAGGTGTTGCATCCTGCAGCCTTTCTAAGCTCACTTATATTCTGGTAGCTCTTTGGTAGATGCCGCTGGATGTTCATCATTGATCATGTTTTCTCAGAATAAAGGCAGTTTTGCTTCTTCCTTTCCAATCTGCGTGCCTTTCAGTGATGAACTTTTCTCCTGGTTAAGGATTGGATTTGGCTGCTCTGTATCCCTGGTAGTTTTTTCTTCAGTGTCAGACATTGAGCCTTTTCCCCTGGGTGCTGGGTATCTTTGTATTCCTAGACATATTTTTTGAGCTCTGTTCTGGGATGCTGTTAGATTACTGGGGACAGATACTTTTGAGTCTTGCTTTGAAGATTTGCTGTGTGGGACCAGAGCAGCTTTTAGTGTAGGGTTCACTTTTTTTTTTTTTTTTTTTTTTTTTTTTTT
>NW_006785388.1:99190-123939 GCF_000442215.2 Lipotes vexillifer | reverse complement strand
TTTTTTTTTTTTTTTTTTTTTTTTTTTTTTTAGTTTTTGGCCGCACTCCGTGGCATGCGGAATCTCAGTTCCCCGACCAGGGATCGAACCCGCACCTCCTGCATTGGAAGTGCGGAGTCCTAACCACTGGACCGCCAGGCAAGTCCCATAGGATTCATTTTTTTTCCCACACTACTGAGGCGCGAGCCTTCTGAGCCCCCTTCAGGGTGCCTCCCCAATTATGAGGTTTGTATTCTGGCCGGTGCGGGCAGCCCCCAGTCCCTGTCCTGCTCGAGCGCTGGGCAGACTTACCTTCCACCCTTTGGGTGGCCCTGTCCCCCGCCTCGCAGAGTTCCCTTCCACACTGATGCTGCTCAGTGGTCCTCGGCGCGCTCCAATGGACCCTCCGCCCTTGGGCACTCTTCTCTCCCTTTGCCGCTGTGTCCCCTCCAGTCCTCCACCCACCAACTCCGGCTGCGTGCGCTCTGCGATCCACCCCCGAGACCCGGGGAGGCGGATGGACTCGGTCCGGACAGTCCGTGTAGACAGCAGGCTGGGGCAGCTGCACGGCTCACCTCTTCGGGGTCTCAGCTCCCAGAGATCCCTGACGGTCCTCCCTCACCTGAGGCCCAGTTTCTTCACAGCCTGTGTTTCATATATTTTGGCTGCATTTAGGGGATTCTTTCAAGCCAGTGCGGTGGAGATCCGGTCCCTATTCCTGCATGTGCGTGCACGGAGTCTGCCGGCACAGAACCCAGAGAGCTCTGGCAGCGTGGGCTGGAGGGAGGGAGATGCTGGTGCTGGGGATGGTGGCGGTGGGCATGGCGATGACGGTGATGATGGAGCATCTCCCCCGCCAGCACGCAGCAGCTCTGGTGGCTACAGCAAGGGTCTTTTTCTTTCTTCCCTTTTTGAAAACCATTTTTAAGACTTTCATTATCGATGGGGAGATGAGAATTGAGCACTTTCACGCCACTCTCCCTCTGCCTCCTCCCCAAATGGTTCTATTCTACTCACTCCAGAAACTGTGCCCTCCCACCACAATTCTGGTTTCCCCACATCTATGTCACCATTAGGTTAGTGTCCCGCAAAAATAAAAAACTGAGCGTGTGTGAGAAGAGCAAACAACCCAGAAGCACTAGGCTAGGAATTTTGTAGTTTACTGGCTTTGTTTCAGATCAGTGAAGAAAACTGCTGGCACACCTGGCTCAGGGTCTGGGCAGGGGGAGTTAGCTCCCTCTAAAATATCCTGCGATCATGGAAGTTTTACTCCTTCCTTTCCAATCTGGTTGCCTTTTATTGATTGCTCTATCTATCTCCTTCTAATGGGCTGGTCTTTACTTACTATTTTCATGCCAAGGGTTTTTGCTTGGATAGCAGACCTTGTATGTTTTCCCTTGGGTGCTGGCTACTTTTGTGTCCGTAAACATACTCGAACTTTGTACTCAGGTGCTGCGGTTACTTGGAGACAATTTGATTCTTTAGACTCTTGCTTCTAAGATTTGCTACATGGCGCTAGAGCAGCTTCTACTGTAGAATTAATTATTTTCCCGCTACTGAGGCAAGACCCTTCTGAGTGCCCGCCCTCAGGCCTCTTGAATTCCGAGGTTTCCATTCTGGCCAGTGGGGACAGGTGCTCATCCAGGGCCTGCTTGAGCCCTGGGCATAGTTCCCTGTAATCCTTCCTGGCAGCCCTTTCCAAGGCCCGGGGCGGTTTCCTCACACACTTGTGCCGATCAGCACCCCGTGATACTCCAGGGGGACCCTCTGCAGATCCCCAGGATCCTCTCTGCCGGCAGCTCCCGAGCTACAGTACCCCAGGCTCTAGGGCCCGACGTCAATCTGATTCTCCCTCCCTCACCCAGCAAAGCCCAGAATCAGCCTACTGCCTTGGCCTGACAGGTGAACTGGTGAAGCTGCCAGGTTGCTTTAAAACATAAGTCAGATTGCGTCACTCCTCTGTTAAAAAGAATCTCCAGAAGGGACTCTTAGGGACAAAGCCAAAGAACTTACAGTGGCTGAAAAGCCAGATGTGAGGGACTTCCCTGGTGGTGCAGTGGTTGAGAATCCACCTGCCACCGCAGGGGACACGGGTTCGATCCGTGGTCCGGGAACATCCCACATGCCACGGAGCAGCTAAGCCCATGTGCCACAACTACTGAGCCCGCGCGCCACAGCTACTGAAGTCTGCGCGCCTAGAGCCCAAGCTCTGCAAGAGAAGCCACCACAATGAAAAGCCCGTGCACTGCAACCAAGAGTAGCCTCCGCTCGCCACAACTAGAGAAAGCCTGCGCGCAGCAATGAAGACCCAACAACGAGGACCCAGTGCAGCCAAAAAAAAAAAAAAAAAAAGCCAGATGTGATCCAGCCCGTTTCCTCTCCAATCTTCTCCACTCCCACCCTTTCGCTTGCTCATCGTGGTTCAGCCTCACTGGCTTCCTTAGCCGTTTAAAAATGCCTGGCCGGGGGCTTCCCTGGTGGCTCAGTGGTTAAGAATCCGCCTGCCAATGCCGGGGACATGGGTTCGAGCCCTGGTCTGGGAAGATCCCACGTGCCACGGAGCAACTAAGCCCGTGTGCCACAGCTACTGAGCCTGTGCTCTAGAGCCTGCGCGCCTAGAGCCCGTGCTCCGCGACAAGAGAAGCCACCACAATGAGAAGCCTGCACACCGCAAGGAAGAGTAGCCCCCGCTCGCCGCAACTAGAGAAAGCCCGTGCGCAGCAACAAAGACCCAACACAGCCAAAAATATAAATAAGTTTATTAAAAAAATAACAAAACATGCCAGGCTGGCTCCTGCCTCAAGGCCTTTGCACTGGTTCTCTTCAGTCTGGAACCCTCCTCCTCTGGGGATCCCCCTGGCTCACCCGGAAATCGTTCCTGGCCACTCTATTTAAAATCGCATCCTGCTTTCTCCCCACCCGGCTTACTTGAACAGGTGTGTGGCATAAGAGGGTAAGAGGTAGGAGGTAGGTAGGAGCACAGCGATTGCAGTGCACTTAGGACAGTAAAGAGTTGTCAGATATGAAGGCATTTGGGGGCCATGAAGCCCTGGATGGTTTTGAACAGAGTGGGGACAAGGTCCACCGTGTATGTTAAAAGGGTCCCAGTGCCTCCCACGCTGAGAAGAGGCTGAGGGCGGCCAGGGCAGAAATGGGTACCCTGGCATCCAGGCAAGCGACAAGGGCGGCTTGGACCAGTTGGGGGCAGTGGAGGTGGGGAGAAGGGGGCAGATTCCGCATGTGTCTTGAAGGTGGAGCCACCAGGACTCACTGATGGATTGGATGTCGCCCTGGAGCGCCTCAAGTCCTCAGAAACCCTGCAACGAGTCACCCTTCCCCCGCTCAAGGGCGAGCAGCTCATGCAGAGTCCGACAGCCTCCCCACCTGCTTCCACGTTCCGGGAGCAGCCACCTGCCCCGAGGACAAAGCCACACACTGCGTCCATTTCTCAACATTTAATTAGGAAAAAAAATTACAGGGACAAAGAAAACCTCATGCAAAAAAGAGAAAAAGGGGCCAAGTGGGTTTCCAGGAGCGTGGGTCGGGGCCAGATTCCTCTGAGGAGGCAGAAGGACAAAGGAGTAAGGCACTGCTGCCTCTGCCCCTCGGGGCGGGCGCAGGACAGGGCAGCGGAGGATGAGGGGTCCGGACGCGCAGACCACACTGAGGGGGTTTGGCAGCAGGGCCCGGAGAAGGGGGTTTTGGTGCTCCCAGGCCCAGCTCACGCCCTGGCAGGAGCCTGGTTCGAACTCTCCAGGCGCTCAGAGAGAACGGGGCCCCGGGAGGGGGTACAGTCCCAGCCCGAGAAGTCTGGAGGGGCTGCTGCAGTGGCCGCAGGGGGACCCCTTGGCCGAGCCACCGTCCGAGGGCAACTTCGGTGCCTCACCGGCCCCAAGGACTGCTGGTGCCCGAGGCCCCGTCCTCGGCATGGGTGGGGCCAGCCAGGGCAAGGGGGCGGGGCCAGAGGCTAGGCCAAGGCTGACCACGTCACAGGGGAGCCGGGAGGGCTCAAGGAGGGGGGCGGGGGAGGAGGGGGCGCGTATTTACAGATGGAGACGGCGGTGAGGTGGAGATAAATTAAATAAATAGGTGGTTGGGGTATAAATAGCAAGGAGGGCAGGGGCAACCACAACCCCCGGCACGACGGCAGGAGGGCGGGGGTATTGCTGCTGCCGGGGTGGGGGGCTTGGTCCGGTCACCCCCTCCCCATGCAGGGCCCAAAGCAAGGCACTAATGACGGGGGCCCGGCTGTGCCGGGGGCATCTTGGCCCGGTGACCTCATGCCACCCGATCCAGGGCTCAGCCCCGGGACCCAGGCGGGAGACGCCCCTCTGCACGGGAGTACAGCTCAGGACTGAGAAGCCCCCTCCTCACGGGGTCCGCCTCCCTTAGCTGTTGGTGGACGCGAGGCCGATGATCTGTTCCAACTTCTGGCGCAGCTTCTGCTTCCGGCAAGAGGCATCTCGGTCCAGAGCGGTGAGAACCTGCGGGAAGAGGCCCAGAGCCGGGCTCTTGAGGGACGGGCTCCTCCTGGCCAAGCCCCACCCCAGATACCCCCTCCCACGTGGGAGGGGCCCAGCGTCTGGCCTCCGAAAGGGCCTCCAGCTCCTCCTCGACCCCAACCCCTCCTCCAAATGCACAACCTCTTTCCGCCTTCCCACGGCCAGCACACAGCCCCTCCCACAGGGTGGTCTGGACTGGAGGCCCCCCTTTCCCGTCCCTCCTAACCCCCACCCTACCCCAGACCTCTCTCACCCAGGTCTCCGCGATCTCGGGCCTCACCTTCCGTGACCGTGGGCAGCACCCGACAGAGCCCATTGCTCCCTCCTCCCTGACGCCCAGGGCGGGGGTGGGGGTGGGGTCCTCACGCGTGTTCCAGGACCCGTCTGGCACTCGGGGACCCCTCCCGAGCCTCCTCAGACTCTGCAGCCGGTCCCCCCTCTTCTCTGCCACCTCTTGAATGTCCCAGGGCCACTCAAGTTCTCGGGCCACGTCTCCCTCTCCAGCTGCCCGTGGCCCCCACCTTGGGGAGCTCATCCAGGCTCGGGGCCCTGTCCGGGCCCACCCATTCTCATCTCCAGCCAGGAATCCAACCCTGGAGCCGGCGCATCTGTCTTCCCTGACTCTCCAGCCACAAACCAGGCAGGTGGGCTGACCGCACCCACCTTTGGCCCCAGCCCGTCAACCCAGCCCTCCGTGTGCTCCCGGCCCCTAACTTCTGCCGGACCAGAACTTTGCGCTCCAGCCAGTGGCTTCTCTACTGGGTCCCTCAAATCCCAGCATCTACAGAGAGTGTCACCTGTGCCACCTTAAGGGCCTGGTTGGGGGAGGAACCATGAGGAGTCCAAGAGCTGGGCTCGCTGACCCCCACCACGCCCCTGCCTTTGCCACTGGCTGTACCCTCAGAGCCAGAGAGCAGGGGCCCGAGGGGCTGGCGCGCACCTCCTGGCGGTACTTGGTAACGTAGAAGTAGAGCTCGCTGAGCGCGCTCAGGACGCTGAAGTCGCCGGCATGGAGACGGGACTGCTCCACCAGGTACGCGTCCATATCCTGGTCACTGATGGACGCCATCTTG
Source organism: Lipotes vexillifer (assembly GCF_000442215.2). Classification (NCBI taxonomy): domain Eukaryota; kingdom Metazoa; phylum Chordata; class Mammalia; order Artiodactyla; family Lipotidae; genus Lipotes; species Lipotes vexillifer. The sequence goes on along the minus strand of NW_006785388.1, from coordinate 118,385 downwards.
GCGATGTCCCGGTAGTACCTGTTGGGGACCCCGAGGAGGTCGTGCCAGCAGGCGCCACAGAAGCCAAAGCCCCTGCCCCGGCTGCCAGGCCAGCCTCCGGGCCTTGTTCCCTCGCCCAGCAGCCGCGTCCCCTGGGGTCCCGGCCCTGCCTCCCCACACGCTGGGGCCCACCTCTCCACCCAGCTCTTGTAGCTGGGGATGTCCTTGGCGTAGAGCAGCTTGTTGGAGGGCGAGTCCTTGCCCAGGCGGTGCTCAGACGTCGAGCAGGAGTCCATGAAGGTCTGGGCCACCACCGACAGGCAGGCGTCCGTGATGCTGCTCTTGTGGATGTCAAACACGAACTGCGGGTTCTTGATCACGTTCACCCAGAAGCGCAGGGGCAGGCTGGACAGAGGGACAGAGGCCCGCAGCTCCGCGATCTCCCCGCACACACCCTCCCATCCACGCTCACCTCCGCAGGCCCGCAGGCGGCGAGAGTGACGCGCTGAGAGCTAGCAGCCTCTTCTTTAATTTTCTGCCTGACTTCAAGCAGTGAGAAGTCAGAGTGGACGGTCTTCCGTCCTCAGTGAGTTTCAACGCGCCCCCCTCGCACGGCTAACCCCTGGACCGGGCTTCTGGTTACCTCTGCCCTGTGTCAGCGGTATCACCAGGTGAGCAGCAGGGCCAAGGGCACCTCTGGGCGCTGGCCACACTACCCACATCCCAGACGCCCAAAGCCCTGGCAGAGCCCGCCCGCGGAATCACACGCACTCGCTCTCTGTGCTCGGTGGCACCATCAGCGCCAGGCCGCTGTCCTCTCCTGCCAGCGTGACCAGCCAAGCCCCCCGCCGGCATCCTGACCGTGGTCCCCAAGCCCCAGCCGAGCCTCCTCGCACGCCCGCCCGCGGGCCGGTGCACAGCAGTACCAGTTGCTCTTCCAGGTGTGGCGCACGTCGGGATCGCCGATCTGCCGCTGGTCGGCCTGCTCGTCCAGGAAGTCAAACATGTACTTGATGGCCAGGGGCAGGGCCGAGCCCCGGTGCGCCGTGCTGAACACGGTCTCGAAGAGGTCGTCCACGAACTTCTGCAGCGTGCCCTGCAGGGGCGCAGCAAGGACACCGGCTGACGGGGGCCCGGGGCGGGACGTCCCCACGACAGGATAGATGGGGACGGAGAGGCTTGACAACGAGCAGGGCTTCCCTGCTCGGCCACCACCCCTCAGCCAAGCTTGGCCTCGACCTCAGGGTGGCAGTTCCCGTGGCAAAAGTGTTGAGCAAGTCCCTCGGGATTGGAACAACCCAGCGGCCCCTTCCCCAGGCAGCAAGGTGCGTGCACTGAGGCCAGGGTGGCGCGGGGCGGGCCCGCACCTTGGTGGCCAGCAGCCGCGTGAGGTAGATCTCCGACACCATCCTGCCGCCTCGGTCTCCCTCTCGGTGGTCGGCGTGGTCATGGTTCTTCACCAGGTGCCACAGCTTGGTGCCCGTCTCCTGGTCGGGCGTGACCATGGGTGCCCGAGAGCGGAGGCTGTCAGGGCTGCTGGCCGTGCGGAGCAAGCTCTCTGGGGCAGAGGGTGGCGTGCCCCTTAGGCCAGTGGGGCCACGCCAGCCGTCGCCGTGGCTCTCGCTCCCCTCCATCCCGGGAGCCCTGCAGGCCGAGGGGGCCCGTCTGCTCTCACGGGCCCACTGCACTTCTAGGCTCTATAAGGAACTGGAAACCTCCTGAGAGCAGGGTCCAGGGGGGCCGCCAGACAAGCTGGCTGCTCAGACGGGGTGGGGCTGGGGGTTCCCCATGATGGCCGACACAGCCTCGCAGGGCACGGGGCCAGCAGAGACCCCACACCGAGGATGCCTACCGTAACGGCTGAGAGAGCGGGTGAAGGTGAAGGAGTTGGCCATGTTGTAGGCTGACACTTGTTTGGGCACCAGTGCCACCAAGGAACCGTCTGTCACCTGCAAATCCCAGAGACAGAGAGGGGGGCAATGCAGGAGGCCGAGAAGCCAAGGGGCCTGAGCCACCGCCTACCCCGGCCCGGCAGGGCACGTGTGGGGTGGCTCCCTGAGGGGGGCCTGTGGCGCGGGGGCCAGAGAGGGGAGGGGCCAGGGCCCCTACTCCTGTGGCCTCAGGGCAGGGCCATGGCTCCCAAGGGCCCTGGGCATGAGGGGACCTCCGGCTCCTCACCTGGTAGTGGGCCAGTGAGTTGACCCTCTTCCAGTCACACTCGATTTTGGTGGTGACATCCTCGTCCTGGAGAATGATGCGGGCCATGCGGCCCTGGCGCCACTCTGCGGGCCACAGGCAGCTCTGAGGTCCTGCTCCGCGAGCCCTGAGACCCTGGGCCCACTGCCCTCAGAGGACAGAGCTCAGGTGGGGAGAGTGAACGCCAGCCAAGGTAACGTGGCCACAGGAGGTGGGGGGGCCCAGGAGGAGAGGGCAGGGGCCTCACCTAGGTCCATGTCCTCAGCTCTGGGACGCTGAGAGTAGGGGATGCCCTTGTACACAGCATCTAGCAGCTTGTCTTTGGCCTGGGTGATACTGTCACAATTGAGAACCTTCACCGGGACCTGAGCGCTGCCCTCGCTCTCCGGGCACACACAGTGCAGGGTCTGTGGGCGAGGGGGACCACAGGGTGGGTCCTGGGTGAGGCTTCCCCTCAGGCCCGATACCCTGCGCACCTGGCCCCCCGCTCACCAGCGTCTTGTAGTCGATCTGCTGCCGGATGAGCTTGTCCTCGCTCAGGGAGTAGCGGGCCTCGCCTGTGATGGCGTCGATGGGGCCCTTCTCCATCTGCTGCTTGATGGCGCAGTAGAGCAGGAAAAGTGGCTCCCCGGCGCACTCCTGCAGCCAGGGCCGGGACACAGCTTGCTGCCCACCTGCAGCCGACTGCTTCCTCACATCCCCTCGCCCCCGCTTGCCCTTTGAGCGCACGCACCTTCAGAAACTTATGCAGCAGGAAGGTGAACCAGTTGGTGAGCATCTTCTCAGCCACGGACTCGGTCCTAGGGTGAAAGGGGTGCTGGGGCCCTGGCCGGGCAGGGCTGGGCCTCCCAGGGGAGGGGCAGGGCTGGCGGAGGGGGACCCAAGTACCTGCGCAGGAGCAGCTTTGGGTGGTTCTTGCTCTCGAGGTTCTTCTCGATGAGGTCCGCCAGCAGTTGCTTGAGCAGCCCCGTGGCATAATCGAGGCGGCTCTGCAGGGCCACCATAGTGAGCGAGGCCACAGTGCCACGGTCGCGCATGGAGAAGCTGCTCTGAGCCTCCAGAGTGTGGATAAAGGTGAGCACGAAGGCGCGGCTGTGCAGCAGCTGCCCAAAGAGACGCAGGGCCTTCTCGACATTGGGGGGTGTCTGGGGGCAGGGGGGGACAGGGCATCTCAGAGGGTGGAGGTGGCCCTAGGGGTGACAGGGCATGGGCAGGCAACAGGGGGCACTCACATCCAGCTCCTTGAGCACTGGGTGGGCCTCGATGCCCGGGAAGAGCACACGCACGGCGTAGGTCCGGTAGTCCAGGAAGGGGATCTGCACGCCATCCATGTGGTTTGTCAGCTCGTTGATGTCTGTCTGCAGCTCAGCGAAGGCTGGGGAGGGCCGGTGAGAGACAGTGAGCAGAGAGGGAGGAGGGAGCCCCTGCCGCCTGCCCCACCCCCCACCCCCATGCAGGCACCTTCCTTGCATTCCAGGGCCACCCGGGACTCCAAGTTGTCCATCTGGAGCTGGAGGCGCTTGAGCGTGCGGTCGGCATCCTGAGTCTTGCGTTTGTAGGCGACCAGCACAGCGGTGATGGCCAGCAGCAGAAGCCCGCCCCCCGCCGCCAGCCCCACCACGGCCGGCAGGCTCAGCGCCCGGTCGGCCGTGATGTGCAGGGTGCCCAGCCAGAACTCCAGGCCGCCCACCAGCACCTGCAGGGACAGGCGCCGTAAGCTGACCCGCACCCCCGCCCCAGGCTGCTCTGGTGGCCTCCCTGCCCCCTACCCACCATGACCGGTTGCCGGCCCGTCTGGCTCGGGGAGTCACACAGGAGTTGCGTGTCCGAGACGGTGAGCGTGCACGGCTGGCCCCCGATCAGCACCGTGTAGTTGAGGCGGGAGCTGCCGGCCGCCGCAGGGATCAGATTCTTGCCCTGCAGATGGAGAGCGCTGCTGGCCAGGGCTCCCCACCACCCCGCCCCTCCCGCCCTAGGCGCCTACCACACCGGCACCTTCAGCACTACGTGGGAGCCAGGTTTGACATCCAGGACCCCAGAGGGCCCAAGTGGCTCGAAGCTGGGGTCGGGGTAGTAGGTGAAGGAGGACCGGTTGAGGGAACGGGCCGTCTGTACGTGGTCCAGCAGGAAGCCAAACTCGTCAGGGTGCTCACCCTGGGCCTGCGGCTGGGGCCGCCCCAGGAAGATGCCGGGGGCCTTACACAGCATGGCGGTGTCGTTGATCACCTGGCACGTCTGTGGGGACACAGGTGGGCAGCCCAGCACGTGAGGCCACAGTGGGCAGAGAGTCAGGGGTGGGATGGTGGCAGCTGGCACTCACGTTGGTGGTCTCGATGCCTCGGTACTTGGCCCGGACCCGGGGCTCCTGGACCGTCAGCAGGTGGGTCCCACTCACGGTGATGGAGGTGCTTCCACTAGGTATGGGGGTGAGGGGTCTCAGGCTTCCTCCCCACCACCCTGAGCCCAGCCCTGGAGTGTTATCGAGGCTGCCATGGGAGCCCAGGGCCTCCCCGACCCTGGGTCACCTGGTCACCAGGCGAGGCCCAGGCCGGGCACTCAAGGGCCTGGCCCCATTCTCCCGAGGGCCTTACTTGATGATGCTCCAGGTGGGCTCGAGGCGAGTGACGGTGGGGTCCTGGGTGTAGGTGTACAGGACACCGGGACTGGAGATGTTGGCGCGGTCGATGGCCAGGGTGATGGAGGCCTGGCTCGGGCCCAGGGTGGAGACAGGCGAGATGCACACGATCGCTTCAGCATCCCTCCTATGTCAGCAAGCGGGGACTTGGAGCGGGCCGCCCAGGGCTGCCACCTGCCGGCCCCACGGCCCCCACCTGCAACACTCACCTCACGAACTGGCACTCGCCATCTCTCACGGTCACTGTGACTCTGCTGCCGGCGTCCAGAGAATGACCGGAAATGGTGATCCGCGTGCCCCCCGAGGCTGGGCCCCGACTGGGACTCACGCGGTCGAACGTGGGCGTCTACGGGAGAAGCAGCCCTGAGGGGAGCGGGGAGACGGCGGGCGCCCAACAGGGCCGGGCCACAGCCCCTGCCAGGAAGGAGTGGGAGAGGGAAGGGGGCGGGCAGCCCACGTACCACAAAACTGTAAAGCTGCTCAGACTGCGTGCGGAAGTCAGCCGAGCAGTCGCTGACGCAGAGCTCTGCAGGCCCCGGTGGCGGGCTGGGCACCAGCGACTCCTCCATCTCACACACGATCCTAGGAGTTGGGTCGGGTCGGAGGTCAGGATGCAGGCTGCGGGGAGGCCCAGCGCCCGCACAGCCGCACTCACCTCTCGGCACTGACGTACTCGGCAGGGATGGAGTTGCAGCGCACGCCGGCCACCCGCAGGCCCACGTCGCGGGAGGTGAGGCCCAGGTTCTCGCCCACGATGGTGATCCGGGTGCCTCCCTCCTTGGGCCCCATGAGCGGGTGGATCTGCAGAGCAGGAGGGGAGGCGGGAGGGTGAGCCGAAGCAGTGGGTACCCAGAGGGCGGCGGGTGGTGGGGAGGCCGACCTGGGCAATACGGGGGTGGCTGCAGCGAGCGCCCTTCTGGTTCGGGTGCATCCAGTTGGTCTTGGGGGCCGGGCAGTGGGCCCGCAGCTGGCACCTATGCTCCGAGATGCACCAGCCACAGTTGAAGCGAGGGTCAGCCTTGAGGCAGAGGCCACAGCTGGGCCGCTGTGCCCAGCACTTGTACAGGAGGGCTGTGGGCACAGAGGGCGCCGCTGGGGAACAGCTACGGGCTCCAATGAAGGGTCCCCCTGTGGGCCCGGCCCCAGCACGTGCCTTCTCTGCCCCAGGAGGCGAGCTCCTCAGCCCCATCCCGCCGGTCACCTCGGAAGGTAGCGGGCTTGTCGATGGGGAAATCTCCATCCCAGACCACAGAGAAGTCCAGCTCGGTGTCACCATACTCATCACCTTCATAGGAGTACTGGGGGAGAGGGACCCACGTGACCCCAGTGGAGATGCACAGACCGCCCCTCCCCCAGCTCAGAAATCCCCAGCAGGAGACTCAGAAGGGCCCTGGCCACGGTCAGCTGAGGCTTCTAGAAGAGTCTGCCGGGCACAGATCTGCACCACGCCCAGCCCTGCACAGCCTGGCCCCCGAGGGGGGCGGGGCGGGTGGGCCTCACCGAGGCGTTCTGGCACTGCACGCTGCTGCTGTTGAAGCGGACGGCAGGCACCCGCTGCTGCCGCCCCTGCACCCGGACCACACACTCGTAGTTCTTCTGGCCCGACTGGGGCTGCGGCAGGTTCTTGGCCCGCAGGGTGAGAGGCTGCATGACGCCTGCTGGGATCAGGAGGTCCCCACTGGGCAGGATCTCAGGGCAGCCCTGAGGGGAGAACGCCCATCAGCCAGCTGGGCCGGCCCCCGGTTAAGGGGGCTCCAAGAAAACCCCAAGACCGAAGGCAGAAGAGCCGGGGGCCGGCCGGCGCAGAGCCCAGCCCCCTCGCGTGTGGCGCCCGCCTCACCTCGGGGCTGTGGACCCTGCCCTCCTGGAAGGAGCACTCGTGGGGGTGGCTGGTACACACGTGGCGGTACTTACACCAGTGGCAGGGGTAAGGGCTGCCGACACAGGACACGCACCTAGAGGGGAGAGGCTTCAGAAATCACGGAGAAGACCGGGCCTGGCCCCTCACCATCCCACCTGCAGGACACACGGGGAACCAAGGGCAAAGGCACCGGGGCCCGCCCGAGGCCCACACGACACCGTGAGCAACAGAGACACGGGGCCGGGGGCCGGGGGGCCAGTACTCACGACTGCAGGGCGCTGCAGTTGTAGAAGACGAAGTCAGCCCCAGCGAAGCTCACGCCGCTCTCCTTGGACAGCAGCTGCAGCTGCACGGTGCGCGCAGCCCCTGCAGCGAGCCCAGGGGAGCCGCACATGAGCCGCGGGCGGACAGCAGCCCTGCCCCCCGCAGCCCAGCCACTGACCGTGCCCCCAGGTGAGAGCCCGGAGCTCCTGTAGGGAAGGCGAGGGACAGTGTAACTCTCCAGAGGGCAGCAGGATGGCCTCACTCTCGGTCGCCTCCTCGAAGGCACAGCTCACGCCCGCACTGAGGTCCGGCACGTTGCTTATGGCCACGGTCAGCTGGAGGAAGCAGAGGGCTCAGAGCTGGGTGCACCCCCAATGCGTGTGCACGGGCCTCTACACCCGCACGCTCCGCGCCACTCACCTGCACCCCAGGCGATGTCACCGACACATTGTTGGGCCAGACCCGCACCTGGACACACTTGCTCAGCTCCTTGGCGAAGCCACGCGGGGCCGAGGCGCCTGGACAGGCCCCATGGCGGCAGCATCTGCGAGGGGTCAGGCCAGGCCCATCCCACAGCTGCCCCAGCAAGGCCCGGAGCGGGAGTGCAGCAGGGGCCTGGCGGGGGACAGAGGGGACAGCCGGCCCAGCCCACGGCACCAGGCAACTGCATGCCTCGGCCTCATCCCCTGGGGTCCGAGGAATGTCACTCGGGGTAGAGGTTCTACTCGCTAGCTGGAGAAAGTAGAAGGGCAGGGAGGGGGAGGCCACAGGGGCACAGCTCGGGGGAGTGGGCACTTGGGCAGCTCCTCACCTGTGCTGCAGCACGCACCACCCGCAGTGCGGGTCCCCCGAGCCCAGGCAGGCGGCGCAGCTTGGGTACCGCTCACAGGTCTCCACCGGGAGCTGGCTCACCTGGGGGTAGCGGTGTCAGCACCCGCCCCACCCCCATCCCGCCCCCACCGCACCGCCTGCCGGGCCCACCTGCTTCTCGCTCAGGAGGTAGACGTGCTGGTGGTCGGGGCTGAAGAGCAGGTCGCGGAGTATGGGGCTGCCGTCCACCACAGGCACCGTCTCATACAGGTGGGCCTCCTGAGAGCCGTCAACCCGTACCTGGGCCACAAGACCAGCCACCTGATGCCACAGCAGCACCCCACGCGCCCGGGCGTCCTATTCTCGAGCCAGGGACCCAGCCTGCCCGCCGCCCCCTTTCTCACAGACCAGGGAAGGAGGACGCCAAGGCTGCCCCCTGGAGGCCCTTGGGTGTGACACAGCCAATCCAAAAAGGCTCCCAGGACATAGAGACAGAGATGAGCGTTGCCTAGAGTTGGGGGGACAGGGAAAGTGTGAGAGCTAAGAGGGAAGGGATTTTTAGGATCATGGCAACATCCTGGAATGAGATAGCGGTTACGCTTGAGTAACTCTGCAGACTTACTGAAATCACTGAGATGTATGCTTTAAACGGGGGGGGGGGGGGGGGGGGGTTCTGGAGGGGGGGGGGGGGGGGGGGGGAAATATCTTTGCTCCCAGGGGAGTTCGTAATGTCTGGAGACATTTGGATAGTGAAGGGGGGGGGGGGGGGGCGGTGTGTGTGACACGGCAGTTACACCCCAATAAAGCTGTGACAAATGAAAAACGGGGACCAGGAGGGAAGCAGACCAGGCCCCAAGAGCTCGGTGGCTCCCTTCACAGACCTTCCCCTGGCCACCCCAGACCTCCCCCAGGGACAGCCCCGCATCCCCCAGGTGAGCAGGAAGGGAATGTGGTAGTTGTCCTGACTCCTGTCCCTTCAGAACACCCTGGAACAGAAGCAGCTGCGGCCCTGCCGGCACTGCAGCCCCCGTGCCCGTGAGGGGCCAAGAGGGCAAGGAGGGTTAGGTCCACATTTGTCTCCTCATTCATTCGACTGAGGACCCAGCAGCGACGGCTCCTGCTCTCCCGGCAGGGAGGCCCGGAGGTCTGCCCCCAGAGCCGCAGGAAGCCAGCGATTCAGGCCACGGCGGGCGGTGGCACTGCAAGCATGGGTGGCTGAGAGACCACCCGTGGAGCGCAGCCGGGCTCCTGGGATGCAGCCTGGGAAGTCCCCCGTCCCCCAGGGGCCAGGCCCCATCCAAGGTGCTGCAGGGCTCAGCGCACGTTCTCGACCCCAGCCCTCGTCCGCGTCCCAGTGCGGCCTGACGCCCACATGCCGAGCGTTCCGGGGCTCACCTTCTTCAGACTGCCACTGCGGGTGCCGACGAAGACCACAGAGTGCTGCTGGTAGGGGTAGGCGGCCACGCTGGCCATGCCGTCAGTACTGTCGGCCAGCAGGGGCAGCCCCTCGATCACGTGCAGGCCGCCCAGCGGCTGGTTCAACACCAGCCCACAGAAGTTTCCATTTATCTGCATGGGCTGGCGAAGCCAGAGGAGAACGCGTGAGTAAGAGCCTGGGGCACCAGCTGGGCAGAGGCAATGAAAGCCCGCGTTCTAGGGGGAGCAGAATCTGGAGCTCGCTCCTCAGCAGCCAAGACCAACCGTTTGCCCCGGGACCCCACAAGAAATCAGGGGCTGAGGAGGGAGGCGAGCAGGCAGCAGCAGGGAGAGCAAGCTGGGCGGGGGAGGGGCCGGTCCACACAGAGGGGTGGGGGAAAGACAAGCAGCAGAGGCAGGGAGGGGAGGACGGGGGCGGGGGACCCCGGGCTAAGCTGTCGTTCCCAAGACCGAGCCCAGGCTGGCACACACGGCGGCCCATCGGCTGCCGTACGACCTCCTGGGCTGGGCCCGCACACCCAGGAAGGGGCAGAGGGCCCAGCCCGGGGGCAGGGGTGGGGGCGGGTGAGGGCTCACAGTGTTGATACAGGGCAGCTCCTTGTTCAGCAGCCAAGGCAGGGCCAGCGTGCCCTCCCCACGGTAGCAGGACTGGATGCGGCGCCGGATGTGGGCGTTGATGCTGCTGAGGGTAAAGAGGCAGAGGATGGTCTGCCGCGGCGGGCTGGCCCGGTTCTTCTGGCCCTGAGAGAAGATGGTGAAGAGGACGTCCTCGTCGGCCGGCACACCCAGGGCCTGGGCCAGCAGCAGGCCGGGCTTGGCCAGGTGGGCGCTCTGCACCAGGCGGTACTCCACGCCGCGCCAGGAGCAGCCAATGGGGAACTCCACGTACGAGTAGAACTCCGAGTCCCCCGAGCACATGCGCACGATCTTGGACGTGAAGAACTTCTCGCCTGCCGTGTCCAGCAGTGTCTGCTGGGTGTCCAGCTGCAGCGTCAGGAAGTACACGAAGGAGGCGCTCACAAAGCCATAGACGTAGTAGATGTCGAAGGCTGGGTACAAGGACAGCGTGTCTGAGGGGATCTTGATCTGAGAGGAGACGAACTCGTCCTGGTACACCTGGGGAGCAGGGGGAGGACACAGCCTGGGACGAGGCCTAGGTCCACCCTCGACCTCCCCAACCATGGCCCCTCGGCCCCCGCCACCCAGCCTGGCCCTGCACCCACAACATGGCCCCCGGGGGGCTTCTCTCACAATCTCCCTGCCCCCGACCCACGTGCTCGCAGGACCCCAGGCCAGAAAGGCTCCAGAGGGCAGGCTGAGCAGCCCCGTCCCGGGACCCGGCCCGCCCTCCCGTCCTCAGCAGCCTGTCCCCTCTGGGACCAGGGCTCTTCCAGAGGCAGAGCCAGGACAGAGTTAAAGCAGGAGGGCACGGGAGCTGGCTCTTCAGAGGGGCGAGAAGGGAGGGGAGGGGAGGGGAGGGGTTGGGGGCCGGACAGCTGGCGTGAGCCCGAGCAGGCGGGCAGGCTCACCCACCAGACTGAACATGTCGGCACCGTGCTCGTCGCCGATGAGCTTTCGGGAGCTCAGGGTGGGGAAGTACTCAGACTTGCCGTCCACAGCGGTGCCCACGAACAGCCTGCTGGGCCCCTGGCGCTGCTCCACGATGACACCCGCCATGGAGTCCGGCTCCTGGGCCCCCGACAGGTAGTGCTCCTTGCGGTGGTGCGGCTCACCCAGCTTGAAGAGGTCGTCCAGGCGCAGGAACTGGCAGATGCCCTGCCAGATGCTGCCGCAGGCCACCAGGCGGCGGGCTGCGTAGTCTATGAGCAGCAGCTTGTTCACGTTGTCCACAGGCGCCAGGCGGTGGGCACAGACACGCATACTGGGGGGTGGGTAGCAGCGAGCGTTGTCCTCGACGGGCCCCGTGACGTGGACCCGCAGCTCCGTCAGGTTGGGGGCCAGCTTGAAGACGCGATTCACCGCACCCACAAACACCTCCCCAGTCACCCGGTGCACGGCCAGGTGGGTGAGCGAGGTGTCCGTCACTGAGAAGGCAGGGAAGGGCGTGCTGCCACCCAGGGCCCGCCCCACGGCAAGGAGGAACAGCAGGAGGAGGCCGACGGCGGCGGGCATGGCCGGCAGCTGCCCCGGGGGGTGGGCCTGAGGAGAGACGGGGAGTGCCGGTCAGAGGCCCCCAGCCCAGGGCACCCAGCCGCCTCCGGCCCTGCCTGGCCAAGGGCCCCCAGCAGGCCGAGAGCCACGCCACAGAGGGTGGAGGCCAGTCACCCACCACCATGCCAGAGCCCCAGATGGCGACCACGGCTGGGAGAGAGGAGGGGCCTCCGCCAGGGCGCACGAGTGAGCAGCGAGCGCAGGCAGACTTGGGGGCCATCAATCATCCCCCACCCACTGCTGGAAAGGAGCCAGGAGGCCTCGCCTCAGCTGGGCCACACCCAAGGGGGCAGTAGAGCCAGATGCTAGGAAAGGCAGGGTGGGAGGCCCTCCAGGAAGGAGAAGCCAAACACCAGATCCCAGAGCTGAGGGTGGCCAGCCGCACACAAGAGCAACCCAACCGTGGGCAAGCCAAGGCCACAGACGTGCCTCACACCCGAGCTGGGGAAAGGAGAAAAGGTACGGAGAGAACAATCGCAAATTGGTGTCAGGACACCACCCCAGGACAGAGGTCTGAGGCATCAAAGCCTCAGACCAGATGGGAACCAGGGCTGCCACTTCCACCTTCCTGGCCCCAGCTGCCTCCTCGCCCCAGGGGCCTCCGTCTGCTGGCTGTCCAGGAGGAGCCTGCCATCTAGCCTACCGGCTGGAACACAAAGCCGAGTCGCCTGCCCCCAGAGCAAAGCACAGAGACAGACATAAGTCAGGCTCTGCTCAGGCATAGCCAGACGGATGCCCACGCAGCCCTGCGCGGCTCTCTCTCCAAACCCACACGTTAGCTGGGGAAGGGGAGATGCAGGGGGGCCCAAGGAGCCCTATGGAAGGAGAGCAGCATTCTGAAATACAGCTGAGACTTTGGGGAGACGGGGTGGGAGACCACAGGAACAGTACTAGGCTTGGCTGGGTCTTCACCCCTAGGCCACACCCAGCCCTCGGCCAGCTCCAGGCAGCAAAGACAGCAGAGAAGTGTCGTGGCAGCCAAGGGGGCAGGGCTCAGCGATACCCTCTCAGTGCCCAAGCCCCAAGGGAGACACAAGTTACCCAGCTTGGGGAGGGTGCGGGGAACCAAACCAAGGCAGCAACCAAGGAAAGGGGAAAAAATGCATTTGCTAGAACAAGGAGAAGACCCAGCTTGGAACTGCAAAGTTTCAGCTCAGGCTGATCATCTCTCTGGGGCTCTTTTGTCAGGTCCGCATCCTGGATCCTTAATGCAAGAGCCAGAGAAGAAAGGAAGACGGAGAAGGGAGGCCTCATGCCACCCTAACCTCCTCCACACCGCACAGGAATACAGGCCTAAGAATGCGGATGGGACAGGTCGGGAGGGAGACCTGGAAAGGCAGAATTTGCAGCCCAAGTGCCCATCCCAAACCTCAGCCTGTAACCGGGGGCCTCGGGCATCACAGGCACACCCAGCCTCTCTGCTACGGCCCTGCCAGCAGAGCCCGAGGGTGGGGACAGACCCTCGCAGAGACCCGGCTCTGGCGCCCGCTCCCCAACGCCCCGCGCGGTGCTGCCTGCCCGGCTCGCCCTGCCCCCACCAGGGCTTGCCCCCCGCCCCGGCAGATCCACGAGGACCCTAGTGGATGGAGGCGCCGCAGCAGTCCTTGAAGGGGCCGCTCCTCTGCCACAAAGGGTCCCCATCGGGCTGGAGGCTAGCCGCGGACGGACCGTCCCTACCGGCGCCGGGCACGAAGGACCAGTCAGGCCGGCGCCCGAGAGGCAGGGGCAGGGCCCGACCCATTAAAGACAGAGCCGAATCCCCGCGCTGCCAGAGCCCAGGGCCGCCGAGCAGGCCGGCCCCACACGGGCGGCGGGGGGATGGAGGCCACCTACCTGTCCCTCCGCCGCCGCTGGCTCCGGGTGGCCGCCCGCCGGCCACGTGGACGCGCCCACTGCCTGCGGCTCGCGGGCCGACCCGAGGGCGGAGCGCGCGGGTCGGGCAACGCCGCGGGGCGGCTGGGCGCGAGCGGCCCTGGACGCCGGCCCCGCCCGCACTTACGTGGGCCCGACCAGCAGCCGGACGGGCGGCGAAGGCAGTGGGCGCCCGGCTTGGCGGGGACCGGCGGGAACCGGTGCGCTGGCGGCGCGGGGCGGCTGAGGTAGCTGCGGCTCCCGGACGGCGGGCGCGGGGCTCGGGGCGCAGGGCCGGTCCAGCCCTCCTGTGGCCGCGCCACTGGCCGCCGCCGGCCCGTCTTGTTCCTTTTGTTGTTGTGCAGCTTCGGAACAGCTGATCGGCCGCTGTGCCCGCCCGTCGGGCCCGCCCGCCGGGCAGCCCCGCCCCCCCCCGCCCCGCCCCGCCGCCTCCCGCAACCCTGGGACCCGCGCGCGCCCGAACCACACACCCCCTAGGACCCGGCGGCCACCTGCCGCCGGTGCGCGGCCTCCCGTGTCCCAACCCTTAGGGCGCACACCAGCCGGGGACTCGCGGTCCTGGCTCAGGACACTCTCCCCCTGACGGTCCTTAATCCAGAGGGCCCGCGGCTAATAACATGCAGATGCCCAGCACGAGGACTTGAGGCTGTCGGCCATTTACACCTGGCCCTTTCCCCAGCCAGCCACCGCGGCCCTGAATCGGAGGTTTTCATTCCCTTGGTTTCCTTTTCCTTTTCTTTTTAAACAGATTTATTGACCTATAATTCATCTGTCATGTAAGTCACTCATGTAAAGTGTAACATTCAATGACTTTTAGTATATTCACAAAGTTGTGCAACCATCCCCACTACCAGGCTCCAAAACGTTCTCATCACCCTTGAAGCAAGCCCCCATATACCCCTTAGCAGTCCTCCCAGTCTGCCCCATATGAATTTTAGGATGAGCTTGTCAGTTTCTGCAAAAAAGCCAGCAAGAGTTTGACAGGGATTGAATTGAATCTGTAAGTCAATTGGAGAGTGTTGCCATCTTAACAAGATTCTTTCCATCCATGAGCATGGGATGTAATGATTAACTTTATGTGTATTAATTTCAACTTGGCTAGGCTGTAGTCTGCAGTTATTTAATCAAACTCTCATCTAAGTGTTGCTGTGAAGGAATTTTGTAGGTGTGGTCAACATCGACAATTGGTTGACTTTAAGTAAAGATTACCCTCCATAATGTGGGTGAGTCTTGTCCACTCAATTGAAGGCCTTAAAAGCAAAAACTGAGGTTTCCAGGAGAAACAGATATTCTGCCTCAAGACTGTAATGTAGAAACCCTGCCTGAGGTTGCAGCTTGCCGACCTGCCCTACAAATTTTAGACTTGCCACCTTGCCAGCCCTCGCAATCTCATGAGCTAATTCCTCAAAATAAATCGTGTGTGTGTGTGTGTGTGTGTGTGTGTGTGTGTGTGTGTGTGTGTGTGGTGTGTATCCTGTATCCTGTTCTGTTACTCTGGAGAACCCTAACTAAATATTTTTCCATTTATTCAGGTTTTCTTTATTGTCTTTCAATGACATTGTCTAGTTTACAGTGTACAAGTCTTGCATTTCTATTGTCAAATTCATTCCTAAGTATTTTATTCTTTATAATGCTATTGTAAACAAAATTGTTTATTGCTATGGTATAGAAGTACAATTGACTTTTGTGTAACGATCTTTCATCCTGCAACTTTACTGAGCTCATTTATTAGCTCTAATATATTTTTTTAGGAGATTATTAGGATTTTGCCTCTACAAGATCATGTCATCTGAGAATAGAGATAGTTTTACTTCTTCCTTTCCAATCTGGACGCCTTTTATTTCATTGTGTTGCCTAATTGCCCTGGCTACACCCTCCAGTCAATGTTGGATAGAAGCGGTAGCTTTCTTTTTAACTTTATAATTTGAAATTATTTCAGACTTACAAAAAAGCTGTAAGAATAGTACAGAAAGCTCCCATGTACCCTTAACCCACATTCACCAAGAGTTCATAGTTTGTTCCATTTGCTTTCTCATTCTCTCTCTCTCTCTCCCTCTCACTTGTGGGTGCATATGTGTTTATTATATATAAAAATAATATTTTATTATTATGTCTATGTAAGTTGCATACAGCTTTACCCCTTTACCCCAAAGACTTCACTCTGTATTTCATAAGCACAGCACAATTACTGTATAATTATTATAGACTCTTACATAACCAAAGTATAACTATCAACAGCAGAAATGTTAACGTTAATACGATAATATTATTTTATCTAAGGTCTTATTCGAATTTCACCAATTATCCTCATGATGTCTTTTCTGATCCAGGATCCAGTCTAGGATCCCACGTGGCATTCGTTCTCATGTCTCTTTGGTTCCCTTTAATCTGGAACATTCCTCTGCTTTTCTTGGCCTTTCATGACATGGACGTTTTTGAAGAGTGCAGGCCAGGTATTTGGCAGAACGTCCTCAGGCTGGATTTGTCCGATGTTTTCTCAGGGTGCGATTTGGGCTGTGTGGTATTGGGAGGCTACCAGGCCCTCTCTGGGCTTCTTATCAGGAGGCAAGTGTTATTGTTTTGTCCCTTCACTGTGATGTTAACTTTAAGCATTTGGTTAAGGTGGTGACTGCCAGTTTCTCAAGTGGACAGTTATTATTTTTCCCTTTGTAACTAAAAAGCAGCTTGTAGGAAGATACTTTGAAACTAGGTAAATATTCTGTTCTTTATCAAAATGTTACCAGTCATTGATAATTCTTGCCTAAATCAATGATTACTCTGATGGTTACAAAACAGTGATTCGTCTCCCTCCATGATCCCTCCTACATTCATTCATTGGCATTCTCCTGTCAGGAAGAGCTCCTCTGTTCATCTATCTATATATTCACTATCAGTGTGGACTCGGGGATGTGGATTTTATTCGATGGACTGTAATCCATGATTGTTTTTTTGTTTTGTTTTTGTTTTTTTGGCCGTGCCACGCATGGTATCTTAGTTCCCAGACCAGGGATCGAACCCCCATCCCCTTCATTGGAAGATGGATTCTTAACCACTGAACCACCAGGGAAGTCCCTTGGATAGTTTTTTTTTTTTTTTTTTTTTTGGCCTCTCACTGTTGTGGCCTCTCCCGCCGCGGAGCACAGGCTCCGGACGTGCAGGCCCAGCGGCCACGGCTCACGGGCCCAGCCGCTCCGCGGCATGTGGGATCCTCCCGGACCGGGGCACGAACCCGTATCCCCCGCATCGGCAGGCGGACTCCCAACCACTGCGCCACCAGGGAAGCCCCCTTGGATAGCTTTTTAAAAAAATTTCCCTTTATGGGAGTTCCCTGGTGGCCTAGTGGTTAGGCTTTCACTGCCGTGGCCCGGGTTCAATCCCTGGTCGGGGAACTGAGATTCCCACAAGCCAAGCAGAGCACGGCCAAAAAAGAAAAATCTTTCCTTTTAATATAGCTATGTTATTCATTTGAAATACACTTGGGAGAATTTGTTTGTATTCAGTTTTAGCTTTTCCCCCCATCCTGTTGATTTTTTTTTTTTAGTATGTAAAATAGCAACATGTGTCCAGAAGTCAAAACTACACCAGAAGAGACACACCCAGAGGAGTATCACTCCCTCTCGTATCCCTAGCACCCAGTTCCCTCCTACCCCTTTAGGTAACCAGTTTCATTAGTTGTCTTCTTTTCCTTTTTTCTTTTATATTTTTTCCCTTTTTTTTTCCTTTTTTCTTTTAAAATGAGCTTTATTGGGGTATAATTTACAGACAATAAATGACCCCACTTTAAGGGTACAGTTCAATGAGTTTTGACAAATGCATACCCCTTTTAACCACCCTCCAGTCAAGATACAGGCCATTTCCATCAGCCCAGAGGCCCCTCTGGGTTCCCTCTGCAGCCAGTGCCCCTCCGCCCAGCCCCAGGTGGCTGCCCATCTGCTTGCTGTCACCATGAAGATGGTGAGCATCTTTTCACTTGTTTTTTACTGTTTTTTTTTTAAAAATTTATTGGAGTATAATTGATTTACAATGTTGTGTTGCTGTTGCCATTCTTATTTGTCTTTTGTGACACTGTGTATTCAAACCTTTTGCCTGTTTTTTTGTTTCTCATTCGGCCACATGCACAGGGCATGAAGGATCTTAGTTCCCTGACCGGGGATCAAACCTGTGCCCCCTGGCAGTGGAAGCACAGAGTCCTAACCACTGGACCACCAGAGAAGTCCCTTTTGCCCGTTTTTTAAAATTAGGATGTTTGTCTCATTTTTATTGATTTGCAGGAGTTTACGTGTGTGTGTGTGTGTGTGTGTGTGTGTGTGCGCGCGCGCGCGCGCACATGCGCACGCACATGCATGCAAAACATATTCTGGATACAAGCCCTCTGTCATAAAAATATTTTCTTTTCTCCAAACCAGTGGCTTGTCTTTTCATTTTCATAGTAGTATCTTTTAAAGAGCGAAAGTTTGGATTTTTGATGAAGTCTAATTTATCAATTTTTCCTTTTATGATTGTTTTTTGTCTCCTGTCTAAGAAAACTTTGCATAGACCAAGGTCACAAAGGTTTTCCCCCATGTTTTATTTATATATAGTTTTAGTTTTAGCTTTTACTTTTAGGTCTACAACCCATGTCAAGTTCATTTTTCTGTGTGGTCTAAGTAAGGCGTATAAGTTTCCTGTGGCTGCTGTAACAAAGTTCCACAAACTGAGTAGCTAAAACAATAGACATTTCTTCTCACCTTTTAAGATGATAAAAATATTCTGGGAGTAGATAGAGGTGATGGTTGCACAACATTGTGAATATACTCAATGCCACTGAAATGTGCATTTTTAAATGGCTAATGGTTATTTTTATGTTATGTGAATTTTTCCTCAGCTGAAAAAAATTGAAAATAAAAAACAAAATCCCACAGTGAGAGACCACATGTGTCATCTCAGGTTGCATATGTCCCCCACCCCTTGAGGAGTGACAGTGCACTGTGCACGAAGCCTGGGAGCCAGGACTCTCACCTGGTGGTGGTGCTGCAAAATGGGAGGGGCTGGTGGGGGGGGAGCCTGCCACTGTCTGGAAAATTAATTATGCCTTCCCTGGCCGTCCAGTGGTTAGGACTTGGCACTTCCACTGCAGGGGCATGGGTTCCATCCCTGGCTGGGGAACTAAGATCCCGCAGGCTGCATGGCACGGTCAAAAAGATTTAAAATGGAGGAGGCTCTGTATGCACAGATCTGGAGAGACACATAGGCTACTGGGGGATGTATTGTTAAGCAATAAACGCAGGTGCTTTGTTGGGGCAACTGGACCCGCAGGTGCTTTGTTGGGGCAACTGGACCCGGAGGGTGAAGAGCTGGCCCCCACCCCTCCCGCTCATTCCAGGCACTGCCTCTCTGACCTTTCCTCCCTTCCTCGCCTTCCCCTCTCTCCTTCCCTCCCTTCCACCCCACTCACCTCCAGCCTGCCTTCCTGTGTCGACACACCTGCTCTCCTCACCGCCTAGCCCACCCCCGGCAAACACTAGTCCCCAGAAACCTTGGTGAGCACTCACTGGCCTCGGTGACCTCGTGTAGTTCTAGAGCATCAGATAATACCTGTCCCAGCAGCCCCCAACTTTCCTCTGCGGCCCCCAGACCTCTCCCCTACACTCCACACTCACATGAGTTCAAGGTCCCGAGGAGAGGGCCCCCAGCACAACAGTGCCCCTCCTGGCAGGAGTGCTGGCCTGCGCTGGCCTCCAGCCAGGAAGTAGGGAGCCCAAGACTGCCAAGCAGAAAGCTGGCCCTTTCTCAGCCCTTTCTTAGGATAAGGGGCTCCTCCCTTGGGCCCCGCCAACCATGGTGTCTTTTCTATCCCTCCAATGGCCACAGGGAAGGGGGTCTCCTCCCGTGACAGCCTCCCTGCCCCCTTGACCCTGACCCCAGACGTCTCCCTTCTTCCCAGCCTGACTTCCCAGCAACTTAGGGCTGTTTCTAAAAACCAGCTCTTT
>NW_006785388.1:96833-98861 GCF_000442215.2 Lipotes vexillifer | reverse complement strand
CAGGACCCAAGATTGGGCCTCAAGGGGCTTGTTTTCCAGAAGCTGCCGGGCCAAAGGCACCTCCCTCAAATCATGCAGTCCTAGGTGAGCTGGCTGAGGGAGAGGGAGCCTGCTCTGCTGGTGGCTTCTCAAAGGGGGCAGGAGGGGGTTGGCACAGGCCAGAAGATCCCCCCCCACCAGGGTTCCCGGAACCCAAGAGAAAGCCCCATCGACTTCCTCAGAGTTGTTCCCCACATCCAGGACTTAGGGTCAGGCCTGGCCACCCCTCCCTGCTCTGCCCCAGGTGCCCAGGCCTATTTTACCCTCCTCCCTCCTCCAAGTGACCCTGGATGGCCCCGCTCCAGACACAGGGTAAGGAAGCCCAAGTGACAGCTCCTAGCTGCCAGATGGGCCTCCCCAGGCCACGGATGAACAGGACAGAGGGCCCTGCCACAGAGGAGGGCACAAGAGCCTGTGCACCCGGCAAAGCCCACCACCAGCGTCAGATCTGCACACTGGCCAGGGAGGTGGGGCCGGACCCAGAGCTGAGACGCTCCCTGCCGGCTGGGGTCTGTCCCCTGTCCCCTCTGCCAGGTCTCAGGCAAGGGGAATGAGGGGGGAGCAGGGGTGGCGAGCTTGCCTTCCTCAGCCTCCTGGAGCTGGGCCCAGGGGAACCAGGGGAGCTGGCCGCCAAGGCGGGGCAGGAAGCAGGAGCACACATCCCCAAAACAAGTTCCCCCCTTGGGGCCGTGACAGTGACCAGCCCCAGGGCAGCCTGAGCAGAGCTGGCCGTGGGTGGGGTGGGCAAGCAAGTTGAGTACAGGGCATCCACAGTGGCCTTCCCGTGTCCAGTCTGGGGAGAGATGCTGTGACAGGGATACAGGGTAGCTGGGAGCCACAGGACAGCCATATCCCTTATGGAACAGGCAGCTAGGAGACACAAAGGAGCCCAAAGTCCTGGGTGGAAGCACGGGGAGGAATGCCCTTCCTACCCACGCAGGTGCCGCGGTGGGGACGAGCTGGGCCTGCTGAGGCCCCAGTGGATCCCAAATATCCCTCCCACCCTCCCACCCCTGCCAAACACACGCTTTCTTGCAAGACACAGAGAGCAGAGATATTGTATAATTCCATTTATGTGAAACTTCCAGAACAGGCAAATCCATACAGACAGAAAGTAAACTAGGGGATGCGAGGGGCTGGGGGGTGGCTGCTAACGGACGTGGGGTCTCCTTTCGGGTGATTCACAACACTATGAATGTACTAAGTACCCCTGGATGGTACACTTTCAAATGGTCACAATGGTGAGTTTTATGTTATGTGAATTTTAGCTCAATTAAAAAAAAAATCTTTAAAATAATACGCACAACAGGTGCTCTAGCTCTGACGCGTGTATCTCTGTCGTAAAAGAAAAAGGCGGTAAACACAGCGCCAGGGGCAGGGGCTGAGCAGGCCCCGTCACGTCTCGGGAGCGGGGAGCCGGGCGCCGGGCGCCCGGAATCCTGGGGCCGCAGGGAGGGCGCCACAGGGAGCCGGAGGGGCTGGGGCCGCGCTGCTGCCACATCACCGGATCTGGTGCAGGACGAGGGGACAGAGAAGGAAAGCTGAGCTGAGCAGGGCCGGGCGGGCCTCCCGCCGGGCAGCCAGGCCAGCTCCCACCCAGCGCTCGAGAGCTTCTGTACCGTGTACTTGTCCCACTTCTTCTCAGGGTCGTAGGGCTCCCAGCGGCTGGCGGGGAAGATGTGCTTGTTCTTCTCGTACCAGCTCCGCAGCACCACCTTGCCCGCGTGCGACTGAGGGCGGGAGGAGGAGCGGGCGCTGCGGCTCAGGGCTCAGGGCCACGCGGCTGGGCCCCTCCTACCCGCGCGGCGCCCCCCCACTACCTCGTCCTTCTCCACGGTGGCGTCGCTGAGCAGCCGCACGTCATCGTGAACGTCAAAATTGAAGAGGGGCCCTGCAGGGACGAGGAGACAAGAGGCCAGGCCCCCTCAGCTGCCACCCCGTGACACGGGCAAGTGGCTGGGGGGCGGGGCCAGGCGCACTCACCGCTCT
>NW_006785388.1:93243-96717 GCF_000442215.2 Lipotes vexillifer | reverse complement strand
TCGTGCCTTGGTGACGATGAAGTCATAGAAACTGTGGTGCTACGAGCAGAGGGCAGGAAGGCAACGGCAGGTGAGCCACCTCGGCCGCCTGCAAGCCGGGCTCCAGCCCTGCCCACCCAAGCCGAAGACCCAGGGCCAGCGGGGCCCCCCCTCGAAGCCCCCGGGTGTGCCACGGCCCGAGACCCTCCCCGCAGCCCCCAGAGAAGGGACTCACGTGGGGTATGATTAGGTCCTCCTTGATGTACATGAGCTGCTCTACCCCTGCCGACCTGAGGGAGAAAGGACCAGATAGCAGGTGGCCAAGGACACCGGGGCACCAGAGCCAGGAGGCGGAGGACCGTGATGCTGGAAGGGGGATGGGAAAGGGGACACGGCCCCCTTCTCAGGAGCACGGCGCCCCGCATGCCGCGAGCAACAGCTGCCACCTGGGGTCCCGAGTGCCAGGGCTGAGGCTGCAGACTCCGGTGCACCCTGTCGCACGCCCGCGCAGCCCCACCTGAGCTCGCTGAAGTCTTTGCGCAGGATCTCGAGGGCCTTCTGCAGGAACTGCTGCATCGTGTTGCCCTTTTTCATCTGTGTGAGTGACCCGAGAAGAGGCAAGAGGGAAACCGTGTGGGGAAACCAATCGAGGAGTTGGGAAGGGAGGACGGAAGCCCGGAACCCTCCTCCCTGCTCCCCCCGAACCCCCAGGGGCCACCCATACCAAGGGATTGACAGCTCCTTCCCACCGAGGCCAAAGGAGGCTGGGCCCAAGGGGCGAGGGGCATGGGGCATGGGGCGCAGGCCCCGCAGCGTCACCTTGACTGTACGCCGGTGCCCAGAGCCATCCCAGTAACTGAAGGTGATTTCGATCTCCTCGCCTACAAAACAGAATTGCTGCTTGGCCTCCAGACCCCGGTGTCCCCACTCCCTGCCAGCTCCCTGGGGCTCGGGGCGCTGCCCAGAGCAGCGCTGGCAGGAGCGCGGGTGCGGCTCCCAGCCCTGGGCCACGCGCATCCCGCTCCAGGAGCCTCACTCTTGATCTTCTCCTGCTTGGCTTCCCACTCCTGCCGCAGCTCCTCCCGGAGCCGATTCTCCTCCTCCTGGAAGAGAAGGAGGCAAACGAGGGGGGCCCAGGGCTGCCCGGGGGGCACGCAGGGCCCCACTTCCTGAGCAAAAGCCTCTGCCAGGGTCGGGGTCACGCCGCCTTTACCTCCCGGTCTCGGTCAGGCAAGAAGCTCGTGTCCACGTCTGGGTTCTTCCCCAGTTTCCTCTTCTTTGTGGTGAGCTCTGGAGCAAAAGGAAACACAAGGGTCAGCGGCACGACAGCCCTCGCCTCCAGGGCGCCCCAGACCTTTGTCACCCAGGCCTCAGCTCAAATGCAACCTCCTTGGAGGCTTCTTGGACTGTACTGGCCGGGACGCACGGCCCTCTTCACAGCACCTATGGAAACCTTTATGAAAGGCGCCCTTGCCAAGGGGCCTTCACCTTGGTCTCTGCTGCCAGCAGCTGAACAGGAGGCTGGTACCAAATTGTTGCCCCATCAGCTGTGACCTGGAGCGCCTCAGGGGACTTAAGGCCTCAGTGCCGGTGCCAGAGGGAGAGAAGGTCCTTTGCACCAGAGGGGCAGGACATCCACATCTGACGTCTCATCCGCTCTTCACGACAGCCTCAAAAGCTTACGACATTCCTTTTTACCAGGAGACGAAGCTGAAGCCCAAAGTCCCATGGTTGCTACTATCAGAACCCGTGGGGAGGAGGGAAGGAGAGGCCCCAGCTGGGCTCAGGCCGGGCTTGCCATCTTGGACTCTGCGACTCGCCTTCCCCAATTAGGGCACAAACAAACGAGGACAGTGATTCTTAAACTTGCTGGTCTCGGCACCCTGGACAGTCCTACAAGTCACCAAGGACCCCGGAGAGCTTTTGTCCCCGGGGGCTGGAACCATCGACAGTCACCAAACTGGAAATTAAGTCTGGGAAGTGCCGAAGACTCGAGAACGTGAAAGCATGCATTCTATCAGCTGTTGAAGGGAGCACGTCATAGCATGTCACATGACCTCTGGAAAAATCCACTGCACGCTCATGAAAGAACGAGAGCGCAAAAGGCCAAGGACGTCTCAGCACAATTATGAAAACGGTTTTGACCTCGCAGACCTCTCGAAAGGGTCTCGGAGACCCCCAGGGGTCCCTGGAGCACTCTTTGAGAACCGCCGACCTAGAAGACAAGCCCATGCTCCAGGGCAGGGGTTCCAGCGCCTGGACAAGTTACAAAAATTCCACGCCAGCTACCCATGGCCGGGCCCCGGAAACCAAACCTCCAGGGGGAGGGAAGCACCCACAAGGCCCCAGTGACACACAGAGAGGTTGAAAGCCTCCCCCCAGGCCCGTGCTGTCCCAAAGGTGGCCTCTGCCATACAGATCGGCAGCTCACACCAAACGCAACTGACCTGCCCGTGGGAATATTTTAGATACCAAATATTACTAGATAGTTACTGTTACTAAATAGTAGTGAGACTACCCCAGGGGGTTCCCCCCGGAGGGCCGGCAGGCTCTTCCTCCTGACAGCACTGGCCACTCCCCTCAAAGCTGTCCCAGTGCCATCCCCTGCCTTGGTTCCCCAACACTGATCCCAGGCCACCACATCCTGGCCACCGCGCTTTCTAACCCAGCCCAGGCCTGCCTGTGCTGCATCCTCCCCGGTCCTCAAATGTGTCCACTTCTGCCCGCTCTGCTTCTGGGCACACTCATCTCTTGACTCTACATGCTTCCCTACCCGCCTCTCTCTGGGTGCTAATGAGATTCCCCTCACCCTGAAGGCCCAACTCAATTTTCCCCCCCTCCCTTGGCCCCAGCGAGACACACGCTTCCCTGTGTGTCTCCCACCAGGACAGGGACGGTGCCCAGCTTCTGTCCGTGTGCCTCGGCCCTGGCCCAGCCATGAGCGGACGCCCAGCACACAGGGGCCCCACGGTGGCCTCAGCCTTCCCGAGTCGTTCCTGTGGCCCTTGTTCCCTTGGGCAAGGCCTGCACTGTCCAGTGAGCAGCCGCTTAGTTTCTGCGGTTGGGTCAATTTACACTGAAATTATTCAAACAGAATTAAGTTTGGTACCCAGCCACACGAGCCCCACACAGCTGCCCAGGGACCGCACAGCTGGTTCCCACTCAGTCGGCCACCGAAAGTGAGCCTCCCACTCAACTTTGCCTCGGTGAAGACTCGGCCCTTTCCCTCCTGCCCCAACTTGTGAGGTCCGGGACCCCGAAGGCTGTTGGCAGAGGTGCTTCTCCACTTGCGAGCCGGAAGCCAGGACAGAGCTCTGCCAGCGGGACCTGCCCCCACCTTCCCTCTCCAGCTCGTCGTCGTCCACGGTCGCCTCCTCCTCCTCGTCACCTGCCTCGTCCTCTTCCTCCAGGGTGAAGGACAGGCTGGAGATCTTCCGCTTGGCCTCCTTCTTGCGCTCCTTCTCTCGCAGCTTCTCCAGCTTCCTGCTGAGGCAT
>NW_006785388.1:84489-93233 GCF_000442215.2 Lipotes vexillifer | reverse complement strand
AGGCATGGGTGGCCATCACGCACGTTCCCACCCCCGAGGCCCCTTCCCCGACCCAGAGCCACCTGTGTTCTCAGCGCGGGTCCCACTCAGGGCAGGCCCAGAGGAGTCCTACTGGCCCGGGGCACTTCAAGTTCACGGGCAAGCAGGGCTCTGATGATGAAAAAGGGTCCCCCTCCCCTTCCACGTGCAGGACCAGCCTGACCCGCCCCCAAGCACGAGCTCCATCCGGAGGGAAAGGCCGCTGGCTGGGAGGAGACGACCCACAGCTGCAGCTCCTTCGACTGCTCCTTCTTGGCCAGCTGCTTCTCCCGCTCCTTCACCAGGGCCTCCTGCTTAGCCTTCATGTCATTCAGGGTCACAAGACCTGCGAGGTGAGGAGACGCGGGGGCAAGAGGCGGTCACCCAGAGTCAGCCATGCAGCCGGCCTCAGCCCGGGAGTGGGGACACGAGCGCTTTGCTCACCCACGGTGCTGGACTTGAGCTCCGCCTCCACGGCGTCATAGTGGGCAGAGAACTTCTTGTCAATGTTGGATTTCATTATGTTCTCCTGTCCGGGAGGGAAAGCAGCAGTGAGGGCCACCTGCCACCCCACCATGCAAGTGGGGACCTGGGTTCTAGTCCCAGGTGTGTCCCTAGACTCACTATGATGTGACCTTGGGAAAGACATGTCCCCTTCCCTTGACTGATGGAAGGTTCCACGGGGCTGTGAGAGGCTCTTCCAGTGCCAAGGGAACCAAGTGGGGTTGTTTCCCCGCGCCAACTGCGCTGCTCCGGCCCCTCCACAGGTCCCACTGGGAACCAGAGCTCACTCAGTGGCTGGTGTTCTTCACGCCCAGCTGTTAAGCTGAAGCTCTGGAAACCCAAGGCAAGGAGTGCCAGGAGGGAGCAGAGAGTGGAGGGCAGCCTGGTCCCTCACAGAGCAATGCTGCTCCTTCCTGGCCCCAGATGTTGCCAACAGCTTCCCACGAGGCCTCCTCACTCCAGCCCAGTACTATCCCACTTGGTACAAGTAGGTCCCTCTGTGGCCAGCAGCCTCCACAGGAGGTGGCCAGCAGAGAAATTACCTCTGTCCCGCCACTGAGTTCGCACTGAGACAGTGAGGCTGGAGCACAAGTGTAAACCGAGGCAGCACCGGGCCTCAGCATGCAGCCACTTCCTTGGGCCCGGCTGCCACAGTACCTAAGGCCTGCCCTCCTCTTGCGCCAAGTCCCTGCTCTTCCACCGACTCTCCCACAAAGGCCTAAGTGGAGGGCTCCTTCCTTCCTGACGGCCCACTGCCATCAGCCACTCACTGAAGCCCTTAGTGAACCGCGAGCACCGCAGACCTTCCTGCCTGCCTCTGTCCCATGAAAAGGGCTCCAGAATGAGTCCAGTGGATTGGCTGGGGCCCACCCTTCCTAATATCCATTGGATCTGGGCCTGACTCTCAGGGCTGAAGGGCCAGAGAAAGAATGCTCTGTGCCCTCGAGGATCGCCCCAATGCCAAAAATGTAACCATTGAGTGTGGCTCCTTCCTGCTGGAGGCTTGTCACAACCCACCTCCTCTCAGCCCTCTGCACCCATTTTACAGATGAACAGACTGTCGCCGGCTCATTTCCGCCCCTTGCTAGAGATCGGCGAGCAAGGGTCCCACCCCCACTCGCCACCCGCGCTCTGCTCCCGCTCCCTGGGGCCCCGCGCGACCCCGGGCGGCGGGAGCAGAGCACGGGCGGCGGGCCGCGCGCATGCGCCGAGGCGCCCCGGCCCGGCCCGCACCTCCGCGATCCTCTGCTTCATCTGCTCCATCTGCTCGCGCTGCTTCTCCCGCTTCTTCATCAGGTGCATGGCGCGGCCCGCCTCGCTCGCGGCACCCTTGTACTGAGCCATGGCGGCAGCGACAGCGACAGCGGTCTGGCCGAGTCTCACGGGCTGCAACGACTGTGGAGGCGGCCGTGCAGTCAACTGACCCCAGCGCCGTGACGTCGCTACCGCTACCGGGGAACTCGCTGCCACCGCGCCCCGCCCCCGGCACGTGACTGCGTGCCGCCCAGCTCCGCCCCTCTAGCGGCCCCGCCCCGCCGGCCACCGGAAGCTGGACGCCGCGGTCCCTCTCTTTATAGGTTCCCCATCAGTTCCTCAACAATAACCGCTGGTACGAGGCTGGGTTCCCAGTCCTGCTTCCCTCTGTTGACCCCAAGGCTGGGCCCCCCGGCCCTTCACTTCCTCGATGTTGATCTCAGTCTAAGGGCAGATCCCAATCCCCTCGCTGCCTCCGTGCCTGAGGGCGTCCTGGTTCCCCCTGCTTCCTTGGCTTTGACTCCCCTCCCAAGACTGGGCCCCAGCCCCGCGTTTCCCCAGGCCATGAGGCTGGGCCTGCGCTTCTGCTTCCTCCACCTCAGCCCCCACCCCAGGCCAGACCCCTCTCCCTTGATTCCTCTCACATTGACCCCCTTGGGCAGGGTGATGTGACCTGTTTCCTCTGTATAGGCCCTTTCAGTGCAGGGGCTCTGCAACTTCCTGATGGAGTCACCCCTTACAGCCATCAGGAGCAAAGCTAAGCTGCACGCAGTCCCAAGCCTGGGTAGGAAAGCAGGACAGCCCAGGGAGCCAAGGCCCCGGCCCAGGTGCAGCTTTGGGGAAATAAAACTAACGATCTGGGCTCAGGTTTCAACACAGTTTTATTGGGAGGTTTTGTTTTCTGTGAAATACACTAGAGGTTGGGGAAGGGGACACATTCACTTTGCAAGATAAGGGTTTCCCACCACTAAGGGGAAGGAATAGGGCAGGGCACATGGGGTTTGGATCCATTTTCCCATCTCCTTCTGCTTTGCTCACATGTCTTTTCTCTCTCAGCAAGTACCAGCAGACACAAAGAAAC
Source organism: Lipotes vexillifer (assembly GCF_000442215.2). NCBI lineage: Eukaryota > Metazoa > Chordata > Mammalia > Artiodactyla > Lipotidae > Lipotes > Lipotes vexillifer. The sequence continues at coordinate 90,376 of NW_006785388.1, read as the reverse complement.
AAAAACCAAATCAACCTCCAATGGGGCCACACCCAAGCCCTCTTCCTTCCCAGGCTGCACCAGGGTCGCCAGGGTTAGGAAGGCCAGGCCAGGGTAGCTGCTCCACAGCCCCAGGCCGCACCATGAGGCTGCAGGGCACAGTGCTCCCTTCTCACACAGGGTGGGCCGAAGTTAATAAATTAGAATAAATTACGGGGGTGGGGTAGGGAAGGGACTGCAACTTTGTGCTGGGAGGGCCCCTTCTCTCCAACACACAAGAGCTGGTGGGGGGAGGCAGGGGGCATCTCCAAAGGCCACTAGAGCAGGGGTAAGAGCGGTGGGGGCAGAAGTCAGCTTTTCCTCCACATTCCTCCCGAACAGAGCAGAAGAATTAGGAGTGGGGGGAGAGACACACACAAGGAGAGGAACCCCCTTCTCCCAGGATAAGGAAGGGCCAAGAAAGAGGATACTAACCAACCCCACCCCCCACCCCGTCTCCCAAACCATCACTAAGGTTAAGGATTTGGTCAGTGAATCAATGAGGTGGATGACAGGAATGTGGTGGGGGAAGCAGAGGATGCTGGAAACGGGGGTGCCCAGCCATGCCCATCTCCCCAGCCCTTGAGGAGAACAGGCTCAGGTTGGGGCAGAGGGCACCAGGGGCTGGGGCCGGGGTCGGCAATCACTGGTCAGCTTCTCCAAAGACATCATTCTGTTTGCGCTTCATGTTCTCAAAGTCAAAAGCGGAGCCTGCCATGCGCTTGTAGATGTCTTTGATGTCGTTGCAGGTTGTCTCAAAGTGTGTAGTGGCATCATAGGAGCAGGAACAGAACACCTGGAAACAGTCAGCGCCCGGGGCCCGAGGTGAGCTGGGCAGGGGCCCTGGGCGGGCAGCCAGGAGCCAGGGCTGGGACAGGCTGCTTACCTGGCTCTCAGAACCATCGTCGATGGGCTCATACAAGTCACTGATGGCCACAAACCTGACGGGCAGATGGAAGGGACGAGACAGGTCTCACAACCAGCCTTGCCCTCCCTGATGCCCACCCTCCGGCTCCTTGGCTCCCTTCCCCTGCCAGCTTCCGCCCCAGCCCCCCAGCCCCTCACTTCTGGTCAATGGGCTCCAGCAGCTCCAGGGCCGGCTCAACCTCCTTTTCAGGCTCTGCGGTCTCCACCGTGGTGCTGGCGATGGCAATGTACTTGCCCTGCGCGGCCACGTTGTGTGCGTAGGAGATCATGCACACGTAGATGTCTGCCCGCAGGAAGGGCTTGGTTAACGCAGGCATGTGGGGGGGCCGAGCTCAATTTTGGCCCGCCCACCCTCCCCAGCCCTGCAGAGCGGGCAGCATCCAAGCTGCCACCTTCACGGAGGGGAAGAGGCCAAGCCAGCCAATCCCTAGAACCTCAGGTCATGGGGACTGCAGTGTGGGTCCCTGTTCTCCCATGGAGGGATCTGGCAGGGAGCCAGCCCCCAGGCTGAGGGGGAGAGGCATGAGCCACACCAAAGAGAACATGCTGAAGGAAGTCACGTGGGGCTTGGCCTACCTGACTTCCTGTTGACCTGGTTCTGGGGGATGATGATTTGGCAGGAGTTGGCATCGTTGGTGTTCTTGATGGGGTGGCTGAGGATACAGATGATACGGATAACCTGGCCAGCCTTCCGCACACGGTCTGGAACGTAGCTGGGGTCACAGATCAGCTGCTTGCAGCGGGCCACCTATGAAAGCACCAAAAGGCCTTGTCCCTATCTAATCACACCCCTCAGGGTTTCAGGGCCTGGACTCACAATAATGGCTGGCAGCTCCGGCAGGCAAGACACTCCCACAACGTGCAGCTTCCTCCTGCACCTCAGGGAGGGGGGCCCTGATACGCAGACGTCTGCCAACAGGATCGGCTACATAGTCTTCTTCTGGAGCCCCGGTCCCCAGCCCGAGGCCCTCAGAGCTGAGCAGCAGCAGACCCAGCAGAGCCAGGGTCACTGGGAAGAGCGCCTCTAAGGAGGGGGCGAACCCCGCCCAGACCTGCGTGCCTGCGCGGCGGGGATGGCTCACCTCTCCCTCGGACTTCACGCCCACCACCTTGCCGTTCTCCATGATGATGTCATCCACGGGTTTGTTCAGCATGTAGGTCCCCCCGTAGATGGCACTCAACCTGTGGTGGCGAGGGTGATGGTGAGGGCGCCCTCCCAGGACAAACGGGGACCCTGCCCCTACCAGCACGAGGGTGCAGAGAAGGCGGCCCCAGGCAGGCAGAGCTCAGGAGACCTGGCGGCCCTTCCGAACTCTGTCACGGCCACACATAGGACTGAACCTGGAGTGGTCCTTCCTTTCCGGAGCTTAACACCAGAATGTTCTGCGAAGGGCTAGCGTGAGGGTGGCTCCTCACGGAAATGTTCTGGGAAACAGAACGAAGGGCTCTGGAGAATCCGACTCGAGGTTTCCAGGCCCCGTGCCCAGTCCTAGCACTGCCTGACTCAGGCCAGAGCCAAGCAAGCCCCCATTTGTGGTTCTTCAACTCTGCACGTCAATACCCCACTGTGGTGCCATCACCCAAGGATGCTGTGAAATGAACTAGGACCACAGTGGGAAAGTACAAAATGCTGTGGAGGTACCCAAGGGGGCCGTTTCCATCGTTGGCCTCAGTCCTTCTTGGGACCGCCAAACGACCGAAGCCACGCCCTTACCTTGCAAAGCCCTGGGGCAGCTCGCCAAGGCCATAGAGCGGGTACAGATACGGGCTCTTGCCATACCGGGCCAGGGACTCGCTGTACAACTTGATGCGGTTGATGGTCTCAAGACAGGGCTGGTCCAGGTAGCTGGGGGGATGGGGTCAGAAGAGGCTCCAACAGCAGGACCCCCAGTTCACCCCACCCAGGCACCAGGCCAGCCTTCCCACCACCCTCAATGGCCTGGGGAAGACCACGGGTCAACTGTAGGGAAGGGACAGAAAAGGCGACAGGCAAGCGAGCACGAGGCTGAGTACGAGAGGCGTGGGCCAAGAGAACAGCAGGCAGGAGCAGGTAGGGCAGGGTGAGGGCCGGATGAGGGGTGGTCTGCCATGCCAGTTTCCCCTCACTCATCGGTGCGGTAGAGCGCCAGGGCGTGCCCAGTGAAGTCGATGACATCCTGGCCCAAGTCAAACTTCCGGTAGACGTCACGCATGCTGGTGTTCTGGGGGTCAACGCCCTCGAAGGTCTTGGCGTCATTCTCATCAAAGTTTGCCACAAACACCAGGAACTTACGGAAGCGCCGCTTCTCAAACATGCCCATCAGATCTGCGCGGGCAACGTGAAAACAATCATTGCACCACAGACAATGAAACTCTCCACCCCACCAAGCAGGCGGAGCAAGCGGGCACCCTGGCTCCCAGCTGAGTTCTCTTGCTGACCCCCCACGTGACCTCGGATGAACCCCTCTGTGCTTCTTGGCCTCAGTTTCCCCATATGCACGAAGAGCAAGTCGGGCTGGACGGCTCTGAGGGCCCTCCCGGCTCCAACACTTGGGGACGTTTCACTAATCAGGTGGAGCCCCTGTCAAAACGTGAAGTCTGTCAAGGACTCCACATCCCTTCCGCACATGGACTCCCCTCCTGGCAACCAGTGGGAGGCACGGCCCAGGGCACAGAGGGATGACAGAGCAAGGGGCTTCTAGTATGGCGTGAGGAATGTGACCTTGGGCAAGGGGCGCCCTGCTCTGGACAGCTGCCCCCCCCGATTCCCTGGCTCAGGGGACCCACACTCACTAGAAGCCAAGGCTTCAGTCTCGGTGGACGGTACTTTGTAGATCTTGCCCCCCTTGTAGACAAAGCTGCCCTCCACCACCTTGAAGTCCAGATAGCGTGTCACCTCTGTATACAGTAGCATCTTCACCAGCTGTCCTGCGGGGTGGTGTGGGCAAGGCAACAGAGTCAGCGTGGCTCACTCCAGAAGCTCTACCTGGTCTGGCTGCCCTTCTCTGGACTCTGACCCTCCTCTGGTCATCCCAATCACCCCCCATAACACCTCCTTCATCTCCCTCACCGTTGGCCATGAGGAATTTGGGGATCAAGTCAACGTTCCAGTCTCGGCCCCGGCCCATCATCTCAGGGGGCCCCTCCAGCAATTGAAAACGCTTATACAGCTGCAGGCAGGAGAGAGAGACTGAGGTGCACCTCAAGGACCCCCCCTCCCGCCCCCACCCCCCGCCCAGAAAACCTGGGGAGCTGCTTCGTTCTGCACCCCACGCGAGACGTTAACAAGGGATGGGCCTGGGCCCCAAGCACCCTACCTCCTCCAGGGGGGTGATGGAGGAGCTCTCGCCCCCATAGTAGGGGTTCCGGTCCATATGCAGCACCTTCTTCCCGTTCACGGACATGATACCCGACAGGATACATTCCTGGGCGAGGGGCGATGTTCACTGCACTCCTACCTGCCCACATTCCTACCAGCAGCCCTGATGTATTCCCCACCCCCACCCTGAGAGGAGAGCAAAGCTGGAAGGACTGTGCCCCAACGGACAGCTCCTTCCATCCGTGGCTGGTCGCCTTGCCTAAAATTGGAGGTGGTGCTTCATTTGACCACGGTTTCCTTTCATAACCTTGCTAGGCAAAAAGGTGAACAAGAAAGAGAGTATCCAGCAGACACACGCACGGTCTTCCAGCAACCCAGATACCGAGAAAATCACCTACCTACGCAGAGCCCCACAGAAAAGCAGATAAAACACAATGAACCACAGGGAAGACCTAGCTGCACAGCCAAAGGGATCCAAAAGGGAAGCGAAGAAAGGCTTAGTTAGCATATGGTACTGAAATCCCAGGCCCCACCCTGGGCTGCTCTTTCCTCAGAGAGGAGCCCCTGACCGTGAGCCTTCCCAGCCATGGGAGGGGCTTCTGCACCCGACTGAAGGGGATGCATCTCTCAAGGCAGCAGTCCGAGGGGGTTTGGGGGAGGGTAAACACCCTCACCAGTCACTGTCATCAGCCCAAGGACAATGGCTGCAAATACGACTCAGCCTGAGGTCTCCACGGGAAACCGGGGTGGGGTAACGGGAATGTGGCCACTGCCCCAACTGCTGCTCCTTCTGGAACATTCCATGGGTCCCCAGGCCCCATAAGAACCCGGGGAGGCGGGATGAGGGCCCATCCTGGCCAGGTCCCCCGACTACTACATCCCCACCAGAATGAGCGCAAGATGGTAGGTGATGCTGGGCTGGCCTTGGGTGGGGGCCGGGTGGGCGGGGTCAGGGAGCAACGGGAGACATCGGGGCGAGCGGGGGTGCGTTTTCCGGCCCTGCCAGCTGGAATAGGGAGGACGGGAGGGGCCAGGGGTCGGGGCCCAGGGAGTTGGGGGGGCGGCCAGAAGAGGGGCCGCTTCTTGGAGATGGGCCAAGGCAGTGGGTAGAAGCAACGTCGAGGCAGGATGGGCATGGGGCTGTCTTTTCGGGGACACGAACGCCGGGGGCGGCAGCGCCGCGATGGGAGGATGGGGCCGAGGGCTGCAGCATCCCGGGGAGGAGAGGGTGAGGCGGAGCCCCGGACGCCAGAGGCCGCACTTACGGTGAGGCCGGTCCCCAGCACGATCACATCATACTCCTCGTCCATGGTCAGGCCTCAGTGTCAGTGCCCGTCGGCTCCTCCTCCTCCTCCTCCTTCGCCGCCGCCGCCGCCGCCGCCGCCGCCGCCGCCGCCCTGGACCAAAGATGGCGGCGCTTCGGCCGTAGCCCGACCCCTCCGCCGCGTCAAAGAGTCCCAGCCCCTCCCCGCCCCCGCCGCGCCGACCGGGGCCACCACTTCCCCGGGTTGTCTCCCGTGAGGGTTGCTGGGGTCCGGGCCCCAGCACCAGCGCGGCTCTGCGGGCAGCGCCCGCTCGCCAACGGCCCTGAGGGGAGAGCAGGCGGGGCGGGACGGGCGGGGCGGGCGGGGCGGCTCGGTAGCC
>NW_006785388.1:78556-84466 GCF_000442215.2 Lipotes vexillifer | reverse complement strand
GCTCGGTAGCCGGTGCTGAGGTCCACGAGGGATCCGTGCGCGGGAGCCGCACGCGCCCCGCCCCCCGGGAAGCTCAGCGCGGCCCCGCGGGTTGGGTGCGCGCGGCTGCGGCAGCCCGAGGCGGCCCCCTAGGGACGTGGGGGCGGCCATTGTCGCGGCCGTCTCCACCCCCTTCCCGGGCGCTGACCGACCCCGCCCTCCTTTAGTCGGTTAGGGACGCAGCTTGCTAACAACCCTCCCGGCCTCCCCTGGCCGCCGGGAAAAGCAGCCCGCAGGACGGACCCGTGCGAGACCTTCCCGCCTCCCTCTTGGTCGCGCTAGGCTACGGGTACATTCGCACGCCTCCTCCGGCAGCCCTCAGCCAAGCGCATCCTCCATTGTGCCCAGCGCAGAAATGAGTAACAAGAGGCCCAAGCATGGCGACCCGTCTTTATTTTATTAGGAAGGAAACCACGAGCACCCCAGGCTCCTGCCAGGCACCCAGAGATCACACCCAGTCCCTCTGCCATGGAGGTCCCTTCCTTCTCAGGCCAAGAAAAAAAAAAAAAAGCCCAGTGTACTGCTTATCCTTAGCACATCACCAAAAAACAATAACACCAACCAAGCAGGACAGACAGTTAAATAGTACTTCCACACCCTCCAAACTCAGGGAACTGCCAGCTCCTGGCTGCTACAAGGAGCCCCACGGAGCCTGGGGAGGGGAAGTGGCTACACTAAAGCACTTATAAACAGCAAGGGGCGAAGGTGGAGAAATGGGAATAAATAAGGAGAAAGGGGGAGGAGGATGGGCCCTAGAACTCACGGCCCCTTCCTTCACAATGACCAAGCCTGGGAAATTTGCCTACTGTCTACGCAGAATACATACACCTTGGTGATAGAGGTGGGGAGTGGGCAGCCCAGGGAAGACCCTCAGCAGGTTGAACAGAGAGCCAGACAGGCTAAGGGGAGCCAGGAGTCATGCTACCGTAGGCAGAGGGGAAGCCCTCCCGTCCAGCATGCCTCTGGTGGGAACGCGATGACCTGGACACCAGTACGCCCTCACCCCCCCACAGACGCAGGGTCACACGATCTGCGTCAGAGCTATGGTGGGGCCCTTGTGGTCGTCAAAGCGGTCCATGGTCTTGAGGCTGAGGATCATGTGCAGGCCGTAGGTGAAGATGAAGAGCATGAACAGGGAGGTGAGCAGCCCCATCCAGATGCCCGGGGAGAAGAAGCCTGCACAGTCGCTGGCGTAGGAGAACTGCTCACCCGTCACGTTGAAGGCCTGGATCTGCGGGACGGAAGGCACTGAGTGGCCCCACACAGGGAGGCCCAATAAGGGCGTGGGAGCACCAAGGCGACAGGACTCTCAACTACATTCCCAAGCCCTAACCCCAACCCAAAGCACACTGAGACTCTTCAGGCCTCTGCTCCCCCAGCCCCTCCCAGTACTGGGCTACCTCCAACCTGGGCTCCCCACCTCCGGGCACGGTCCCTCCCCTTCCTACCTGGAAGTCCTGAAAAGTCATCTGCCAGAGAGAGGGCTGTGTGCCGGGCACGAGGAGATTGCCATTCTTGTTCAGACTGCTGACGTACTCACAGTGGAAGGAATAGATGCTGGGCCCTGTGACCTGGGAGGCATTGAAGTAGGCGACGGAGCCGTTGCTGTGGATTTCAAGGCGCTCCAGGGTAAACCAGTGTCGGGCGGACACCGGGTAGAAGCGGTTAGCCAGAATGAACCTGGGGGAGGCCGTGGAGGTGTCAGGCAGCTGGAGAGGCCGGAGCCGCACGAGCCCACCCACACCTGCCTCTCGGACTCACCTGAATGTCACTGTGGTACCAAAGAGCTGTTCGTAGGTCAGCACAAGCCTGCGGAGTCAGAGGAAGAGGTGAGTTTTCAGGTTCTGGGATGGCCTTGAGCATCTTAGAGCGAGTTCCTCAGGTATCCTTCTACCTAAGCTGTACGGGGTCCTCACAGCCACCTGAAGAGGCAGTGCCCCCACTTGACAGATAGGAAAACTGAGGCCCCATCACACCCTGAGTCAGGAACCAGCCAGCACACAGGTTCCCCACCTCCAGCTGAGAGCTCCTCCCTCTGGTTCCCCTGAACCCACGGCCACTCCTTCAGCTCCCCCTTGGGATTGTGGAGGCTGCCCAAGGGGGAAGCAGCAGGACCCAAGGTGTTAACCACCAAGGTCGGCCAAGGACGAGAAGGCATGAGGAGGCAGAACTCTGAGCAACACCCACTCAGGAGCCCTCCGCAAGCCTCCCCCCACCACAATGCCACCTGCATCCCCACGGCGGACAGCCCCCAACACATACCCCCTCAGTGGCATGTACTTTGCCCTTACCTGGCAACGGACTCGTTCCAGAAGGAGCCGGTCAGGTTGAGGCGGTCTTCATCCCCAAAGGTGAGGGAGGTCAGGTCCTTCCAGTGGTCCCTATATGCCACCGAGAAGTTTTGGGCCCAGAACAGGATCCGGGGGGCAGTGTCGTTGTAACTCACAGGGGAAAAGATCATAGGCGATGCCGACTGTCTCTGCAGCAGCTGGCGACCCAGACCCCCAGCCACCAAGGCTACATCACGGGCCACCTGCAGAAAGAGCCCACAAGCCTTCTCTCAACAGCCCTGGTTCTCTCAGCAGGCCCTGAACCAAGCGGCCTGCCCTTGCGGTCCCCGCTGGGCACTCTCTCCACCATCTCAAGCCCCACCAGTCACGCTCATACTCAAAGCTTCCTTTGGGAAGCCTTCCCCTGGTGGCCCCTAAGCCTTTGTGATGTTTCTCGTCTCTGCACCTTCGGAACACTTGGACTTACTGTCCGAATACGCCAGCCAGTAAGGCTGTTGGGGTGAGATGGGCAGCGGCCACCTGGAAGGAGGAAGCAGGACTTCACGGCTCATCCACGCCCCCCGCCCCCCGCCCTGACATCTGCCCAGAGAAGAAGCCGGCGCCCCTCCAGGCCCCTGGCCACACGTCCCGGAGCCCCGGGCAAGGGCACGTACCCTTGGAGGGCGGACTGCCGTGAGGGCCGCCGTGTACGGAACGTCTTCCGACTTGAGCACGCTCAGCACCTGCCCGATGACCTCATCTGAGGAGCAACGGGTGGGGGGGGGCAGAGAAGCAAGTCACAGGCGGCCGCTTGCGGCCACGCTTGCCACTGCCCGTGAGAACCCGCCCGACTGTCGCACGGCAGGGGCAAGGCTGGGTCCTTCCATGCACCCTCTCGGAGGCTTCTCTTGATGGTGCTCAGCGGGATGGCCGTGTTGAGCTGGGGAGCGCCGGATGTCTGCCCTGTGCGGTCCCCGTACTCCGGCAACTGGCACGTCCTCTGGTGGGACGCCGAGACCCTCTCAGAGCCGGGTCCCAGCAACCTTCACTGGTGTTCGCTGTTTCCAGCAGCCGCTTCTCATCATCCCCCCAGCCCCAGCCTCCCCCCGGCCACCGTGGCCCCAGTCACTGAATCCCTAATGCCACATCCTAACTCAGTGGAGGGAGGAAAGACAGACAGACACAGAAAACTCCAACTCTACACCCGGAAAGTGTCCAGTGACCTTGCCAGGAGGAATGACTGTCCTTTACAGCCAAAGGAAGACCAGTCCTTGGAACTGTTTTTTGAAACGTTGCTGGTATATTCAAGCCCAAACCCGAGGATTCAGGCCGCCTGAGTGGAAACTGGCTCCAGGCTGCACGCAGAAGGCCCCTGGACATCCAACAGCTCTGCCAGGCTGGGCCCAGCCAGAGAAGGCCGAGGCCTGGGGGCTGGCGGGGCCCTGCTCAGCTGGCCAGTTGCTGCCAAGAAGCAGGTGGGCCACCCTGGGAGGGCGGAGGGGCTGAGGAGCGTGGGCCAGCTCCTTGCAGCCAAGGGTGGGATGAGGACAGAAACCATGCACCGCCCCGACCCCACTCACCGTTGCCCGTGAGCACTTCCTTCGGCGCCATCAGACCCGAGCTGGGGAAGAGACAGAACATTAGAGACGCCCAAATCCAAATGGTCTCCGCTGCCCTGGGCCGCCGTCCTTGCCTGGTAGCCCCGACACCTAGCACACTCGAGCTGTGGGCCCACTCCCACCACCGGTACCTTTGCTCACTTCACAGCCCTGCCTGGAATCCCCCGGCCCTCCTCCCCCAGCTTCGGAGTCCAGCTCAAGTCCCTGCCACCTGCTCCGTGTATGGTCCCCGCTAGGCGGGCCGGCTCCCCACCAGCAAGGCCCACATCTGCCTTGTCTCAGGAGGCCCGACAGGCTGAGGTCCTTCCCGCCTCTTCTGGCCACACAGGCATCTTCTGGGAGGGCCTCAGGGTGCTAACGGGAGGACTGTTCTCCTTGGCTGAGCTGCGCCACCAGGGCCTGGGGCCTGAGGCTAGAGGCCGGGCCGTACCTGGCTGTGTAGGGCAGGTGGATGAGCAGTAGGGCCGGGAGGCTGGCGTTGAGCTTCAGCTCCCGGAGGGTGGCCAAGTCCACGTGCAGGGGGCTGGCCCCCAGCTTCTCCTGCAGGTAAGTGGTCAGAGTGCTGACCGCGTACCAGTCAACGGCAGGAAGCACCAGAGAGGAGGGGGCCAGGTCCAGGGCATTCTGGGGACAGAGGGGCAGGCGAGAGGACAAGTTAGCAAGGGGCCAGTGGACCCAGGCCAGCCTCCCAGACCTCTCTGGAAAGCCACGCCCACACCCACACCGGCTCTCATTTCAGGTGACAAAGAAAACACGCCACACCCCTGGCCCTGACACTAAGGCCTTTCTACCTTCAGCCAGCATCTCTGGCTCCTGAGGGGACAGTTCTTACTGTGCTGGGAGAAGGGGCGCAGGATGGCCTCCAGGGCCTGCAGCTGGGAGAGGACCCTTACCTCCAGGTTAGAGAAGGCACTGTCCTGCTTGTTTCCAAACACGCCACCATACGCTGTGAAGTCCTCGATGCTCAGCTAGTAGGGAAGCAGGGAGACGGCCTCAGAACGCTGGGCTAGGGCCAGGGCAGGGGGCAGACACCTTCCCTGTGCGTTTGCAGGGCCAGCAGAATCTCATTTAGAGTCAAATTTGATCTGGTCCGAAGAGTGAGCAACGGTGTATTTTAGGGGTAGGGTGGGGTGGTGGAAGGTTCTGTTTTCTCCAGCACCCTCTTGGCAGGGTGAGGGAACAAGGAAGGTGGTCACGGGGTTGGAAGGAAGTCTGTGGGCAGCTGATTCACGGTAACCTCGGGAGTAAGAGTCAGCCGCCCCCCGCGAGCAGACGGGAGGAGCTGCGGAGGGAAGAGGGAAGCTGTGGGGAGGAGCTGGGGGGCAGCCAGGAGCACTGATTGCACGCCCCCCAGGGCAGAAGTCAGAGACAAGGAGAGCCTGCGCGCCAGCTGCCACAGGTAGAGCTGCGTCGGTCCGGTCTGGATGGGACCCTTTGCAAAGGAGGGGGAGAAGTGCCCCTCCCTGCCTGGTTTTGGTGGAAGGGGAGAGAGAGGTGAGGATCTCAGAACATGCTGGAGAAAGCACTGAAGTCTTCTGAGCTCTCTGGGCCACAGTAACCCCAACCCCATCCCTTTTCCTCTGCAACCTAGAGATGTCCTTCAGCTTCTGCCCCTCCATCCCAACTCCCAGCTTCCTCTGGCTTTTCCTGGTTAGGCCCAGAGGAGATCTTAATCAGCTTCCCTAACCTCATCCTGTTTAGTATACATACTTGTCCGGCCTCCTCTCCCTTCTGGGCAGGAATGTTGACCCTGTCTGGCCACCTAAGCTCTCATTCTGAAAGCCCAGGAACCACTGCTGTGTCCTCATGGCACTCCCTGCTCGAAATCACCCAAGGCTTCCTGCCACATTTAGAACTGCAACCAACGTCTTCCCCCCTTGTCTCCCGGTTCCTTGGCTGACCATCTCCTACCCCTTTCTCTCGCTCACTATACTCCAGCCACACCAGCTCTTCCATGGGCTCACCAGGAGTGCTCCTTGCCC
>NW_006785388.1:78292-78546 GCF_000442215.2 Lipotes vexillifer | reverse complement strand
TGCCCCTGCTGTTCCCTCTGTCAGGAATGCCCTTCCCCTACAGCCACACGGCTCCATCCCTCCCTCCAGTTAGGTCTCTGCTCAGATATCACCTCCACAGCGAGCACTTGCCTGGTCACCCTTACCTTAAACAGCATTGCCAGTCACTCTGTCCCCTTAGTCTGCTTCCTTCTTCTCTAAGGACTACAGAACTGACATTATATCATACACCAACTTAGCATTTACCTGTCACCCTCACGACAGTGTCAGCTTCT
>NW_006785388.1:56477-78282 GCF_000442215.2 Lipotes vexillifer | reverse complement strand
GGGGGGGGGGGGGGCTTGGGTTATTCTGCTCACTGCTGTGTCCCCAACACTTAGTACCTGGTACACAGTTAGGCAGAGTCCATATTTGACAAATGAATGAATTGAAGGAATGCCATAAGACAGGGTGGGGATGCCAGCTACGTGTTTCACACGGACTGTGAGAAATGTTCCTCACAGCCCTCTGACATCAGTGGCGTCTTCATTTTACAGATGCGGAAAGGGGCATTTGCAGAGTATTTCACGTGTCCAAAGGCCAGTAAGTAGTAGAACTAGAACTGAGTTCCAGTCTGACTACATTATTTACCACCTCCTGGAAAGACTACAGGCCAGCACAGCCACCACCACTGGCCCACAGAACGACAGAGCAAGACCAAAAGGGGAATGAGCCATACAGGCCATCAATGAGGAACCGACAAGCAGAAGCTCGATAACCTCCCAAACGACAATCCTGCACTGCCCTAGAACCTGCTGGTGGTCTACATGCCTGCTTTAGGAGCAGAAAGACCCAGATGGGAGGGTAAACAGTGTGCTGGATATGAGCACAAACCTGGGGTGGAGGGGTGTCCAACAGACTCAGGCTGGAACCAGCTGTGGCTTTGCACAAGCCACACAACTTCAGCCAATCCTTCTTTGGCAGTAAAACCGAGATAATGACATCAGCTCAGCATAGTGCAAATGAAGCACTCAGTAAGTGATCGTTCTTCGATTCTCTCTCTTACGATGATTACAGTTAGAATCACGACTCTGCCACCCATTAGCTGTGTGACCTTGGGCAAGTCATTTGCCATCCTTGGGCATCACTCTTCTGATCTGTAAACAGGGTTCATCATCCCCACCATGTAGAGTAGACCAGATAAGGGTCTGGCACTCACTGGGCATCTGGCCTCTGACCCTTTATTTCCCCCAATCAAGTGGGTGCCATTTCAAGGCCCTCACCATTCCCACTGAACGTTCTCCTACATGCCTTCCCAAGGGAGGAACCACACCTCCCAAGAGTTGGGACAAGGTCACTGAAGCTTCCCTTGAGGAATGGGCCTCAGTGTCCTGGGGCGGGGGCGGGGAGGGGGCCTGCCTGCCTCCTGATGACCGAGGGAGAGAGGGCTGTGGCAGGCGCACCTTGTCCTGAAGGAAAAGCAGCACGTTACGGGGGCCCAGCTCCAGGGCGGGGTCTAAGTAGGTAGAGAGCTGCATGTCGCTGGTGATATGGCCCTCGTGGGTGTCGGCCGCAGGAGCCCAGAGGTCTCTGGCAGGGGATAGAAGACGTGCTGTCAAGCGGAGGCTCATGGCTTGAGATCGGAAACCCACGGGCTCCCAGCTTAATGCGTGGGGCCCAGAGCTCAGACCCAGCCCACTCGCGATGGAGCCGCCGCGCAAGGGACAGTCCCCCTCCCGGCCCCGCCGCCCCTCGCCAAGGACAGCCCCGGAGTCGGGCGAGGGCACCTCAGCCGACGCGGCGCGCAGCACAGCCCGCCCCGGCCCGCCCCGGCCCGCCCCGCTCACCGGTCACTCGACCACAGCACCAGCGGCACCTGCTGCTCCGACGCCACCGCCACCGCCGCCGCCGCCACCATCACCAACGGCAGCCATGGCATCTGCCAGAGCGCCAGGGACCGCCGCATCCCCACCCGCACTCGATCCACCGCCGTCGCCGCCATCAAAACCTCTCGGCCTCCACTCCCTGGACCCGCCGCGGCTGCCGCAGATCAGGTGACCGTCGCCCCCGCCCGAGCTCCGCCTCGAGCCGCCATTGGTCCGGGCGCAAGACCGCTTTCCAGACCCTCAGGTGATTGGACGAAGTGGATGCCACTCAAAGCCGCTCCTTTTCACTGGTTGGCTGTACGTGTCTCCAGGCGCGCACGCTCCAAGTAGGAAAGGGGGCGGAACCGAGCTCCGCCGGCTCCCACAGCCTCCTGCCCCTCTGCGGGCGCCGCGGGTTCCATCCCTGCTGAAGGAACGGGGCGGAGCGGGCTCCGCTGGTTCCCACACGCACAGCTTCCCCTTTCCCTGTTTTAATCTTCTTAATGCTTAAAGTAGCAAGAGTGGTTTCTTTTTCCTGCAGATGGACCCTCCTTTATACAAGTAAGGAGAGAAGAGGACGCCCAGGATAGCGTCCAGAGGAACGCCAGCACTTACTATGGGCAGGGAGGAGGATCCAGAAGAGAGATCGGAGAAGGAGCAGCATAGAGGAGGGGGAAACCCAGGGAAGTTTCAAGCACACCGTGGTTAACAACGGCATTCTCGACTGCTGCCAGGAAGCAGGTAGGATGAGGACAGAAAACTTTCTTGTACTTAGCAACACCAGTTTGGTGAGAGTGATGTCAGTGTGAGGAAGTGGAGACACGGTATAGATTGTCCTTTCTCGAAGTTTGCCTTAAAGAGAGGAAAGAGACAGAGTGACAGCTAGAGTCAGAAGATGAGAGACACCACCTCAAATAAATTGGGAGACTTTCATCTTTTTCTGTGCCATTAAAAATATATATATTTAGTTATTTAGTTGCGCCAGGCCTTAGTTGCAGCAGGCGTGCTCCTTAGCTGTGGCATGTGAACTCTCAGTTGCGGCATGCATGTGGAATCTAGTTCCCTGACCAGGGATCGAACCCCGGCCCCCTGCATTGGGAGCACGGAGTCTTACCCACTGCACCACCAGTGAAGTCCCTTTCTGTGCCATTTTTTATTTCTCATATTAGTGACCATTGAAATCTAGCGGGTGAGTATACGGGTGTTCACTGTAAGCTTTTTTTGACCTTGGTACATGTACTGGATTGAAGAGTATCCCCCTAAAAGTCATGTGCATCCAGAACTTGTAAATGTCACTTTATTTGGAAACAGGATCTTTGCAGATGTGATCAAAATAAGGTCATGCTGGATTAGGGTGGGCCCTAAATCCAGTGATTAGTGTCCTTATAAGAAGAGAGAAATTTAGACACAGACACACGGGGAAGAAGGCCAATTGATGATGGAGACAAAGTTCTGCAGCTGCCAACTGAGGAACTCCTGGAGCCACCAGAAGCTGGAAGAGGCAAGGAAAGATTCTTCCCTAGAGCTTTCAGAGGGAGCACAGCGCTGTTGACTTTGGACTTCTAGCTTCCAGAGCTGGGAGAGAATAAATTTCTGTTGGTTTAAGCCTACCAGTTTGTGGTAATCTGTTATGGCAGCCCTGGGAAACTAACACACTATATGTTGGATGTTTTTCATAATAAAACATATAGGGAAGGACTTCCCTGGTGGCACAGTGGTTAAGAATCCGCCTGCCAATGCAGGGGACGTGGGTTCGAGCCCTGGTCCGGGAAGATCCTACATGCTGCCGAACAACTAAGCCCGTGTGCCACAACTACTGAGCCTGCACTCTAGAGCCCACAAGCCACAACTACCGAGCCCACGTGCCACAGCTACTGAAGCCCACACACCTAGAGCCCGTGCTCCACAACAAGAGAAGCCACCGCAATGAGAAGCCCGCGCACCGCAATGAAGAGTAGCCCCCGCTCGCCACAACTAGAGAAAGCCCACGCGTAGCAACAAAGACCCAATGCAGCCAAAGATAAATAAATAAGTAAATTTATTTATTTTTAAAATATATATATATAGAGAGAGAGAGATGAAAGTTTGATCAGGCCCATTGCTGGCAAGGATGTTAGGAAATAGAGTCTCACCTACACAGTGGTGAGAGTATCGATTGGTAGAACTTTTTTGGAGGATAATTTGGCAGCATCTAACAAACTAAAACGTGTATGACCTTTAACCAAGCAGTTTCCCTCTTAGGGATCCATTCAACAGAAATACTCAGCCAAGCACAAGATGCACATACAAAGAGATCCATTGCAGTGCCATTTGTATTTGCAAAGATGTGGGCACTTGTGACTAGACACTGGGACACTGTGCCCCGCCACTGCTGCTGCCGCCCCTGCCCCTCAAACACCATCTCCTTGGCAGGATTCAATCTGCGTGCAGAACCCTCAACTCAGCACAGGAAAGCACACGAGAAGGGGGACTAGATGCTGGGAGCCACCGCACCGTGTACACAATGACTCCCACCCAGCCCCACGGAGCTGACAGACCATTGATCACCTGCACTTGTTTGAGAAACTGCTTATGAGATTGTAGTCATGGTTGTCACGCATGTGGCTCTGACTAAGACAGTGGCAGTTGAGCTGAAGACAGGAGGTGGGCTTGGCATGGTCAGGGAGGACAGTGGCTGAAGGTGGCTCTTGGATGTCTCTGAGTTGGGGCCTGGGAGATGAGATCAGTTGGGGACAGTTAAGTTTGGGTTGTTTGCGGGGCCCCCAACTGGCCATGTCCGGGCCAGCTGAGGGGAGAGGTTTGTGCTGGAGCTCGCTGTGCCCCCAAAACCCTGGGAGAGGTTGGAAGTCCTAGTGCCATGATCTGATTTGTATTTGAAAAGGCGGATCTGGCTGTGGGAGCAGAGCAGATGATAGGGATGGGAGTGCAAGCAGAAACCAGGCGGAGGCTGTTGCCATCATCTGGGAGAAAGATGATGGGGGCCTGGCCAGGGTAATGGAGGGGCAGAGGTCACTGCCTCAGTGTTGGTGCGGGACTGAGGTTCGACCAGGTGGCATGATGGTGGGGGGTGGGGCAAGGGCCCCAGGAGCATCTGAAGTGAGAGGTCAAAGCCAGGGCAGCCAGCGGGGGGTGGGGAAACCAGAGCCCCTCATGCTTAAGCCCTCCCCTGGCCTTGCTCTTGCTGTCACTCGCTGCCCTGGGGGTCAGTTGCATCCCCTTGGTCTGTCATTCCGTCACTCACCAAAGTCCTAGAAATCTTGCCCGGCCCAGCACCTGAGGGGGAAACAAAATGAGGACCCCCAATTGGGACATCACGGTAAAGTCAAAGTCCTCCAGGTCCAGGACAGACCCGGCAAGGGACACGTTTTGAGAGGAAAGTTCTATAATGATGCCACAGGAGTGAAAGCTGTCGAGGGAAGGGACAGAGGCCCCAGGGATCAGAACAGTGACACAGGGTGACAAGAGGAGCCTATGGGACTTCTGTGGTGGTCCAGTAGCTAAGGCTCTGTGCTCCCAATGCAGGGGGCCCAGGTTTGACCCCGGTCAGGGAACTCGATCCCACAGGCCACAACTAAAGATCCCGCATGCTGCAACAAAAGATCCCACATGCCGCAACTAAGACCCGATGCAGCCAAATAAATAAAAAAATATTAAAAAAAAAAAAAAAAACGAGGAGCCAATGGCCATGGGCAGACGTAGGAACACACAGGGCACCATTTAAATAAAGTTTCAAGGCAAAGACTTGCTCAAAAGTGTGACCTTGCTGGCCAGCAGTCTCTTGCTCACCATCCTTAAGGGAGAAAGTCCCGTGGCTACTTTTCTTCTTCCCTCAGTTCCCGGAGGTCCCCGGAGTGGTGACCCTTGAGGCTTCCTGAAGCAGTTGCTATGGGCCAGGCACTGAGTCACACTTGGACCCTGCCCCTCAAGTTCACAATCTGATCTGGAGGAGATGCAGAATAGTGGGTCACAACCCAGGGTAATGTATGTTCAAAAGGGGCAGACACAGGGCTGGGAGGGAGGCGCAAAGAGGGGCACCACCTGAGTCTGCTTTGACCACAAGGTGACATCTAAGCTGAGTCACTCACTAAATGCTGATAGCGCCCACAAGCACCTGCTGTCTGCTGCTTCATTTTTAGGGTAAAAGCATTTCTTCATTAAAACCCTTCTGGGCCCTCATCAACTCCATGTCTTCTTAAATTGTTTGAATATAATATTGGACACATTCCAAAATATGTGTAATATCTGTGTGCTACGTAGATTACGTATGTTACGTAGACACGCGTGGCCTGTGTCTTACACACATTACACATGATACGTTATTGTATGCGAAATATACAAGAAAAAGAGCCCTCATCACCCACCCCAGACTTCACAGAGTGCTGCCAGTCCCTGGGCAAGAATCTGTCTCCCCCAATCCCTTTTTCCTGCCCCACGCCCAGAAGTAATGGCTACCCTGAATTTGCTGTTTACCATTCTCTCTTTTTTTCCCTTACAGGTTGACCACTTCAGTATGTCCCCCTAAACAGTCTAGTGCTCAGTCTGCTCATACTTGAGCTTGACGAAATGGTATCGTCCTGCGCAGCGGACACGGGTAGCATCGTGCCATCCTTGCTAGTCTGGTGGTGAGCCTTCCGCGACCCTGGTTTCACTCTCCCCTTGGCAGGTGCCGGTGCTCCCTACCGTCCCTGTTTGCCGGGAGGCTTTTCATGACCTACAAACGCAAGATGTCTCGGGGCCGCGGCAGATGGCACCGTAGTTCAGAGTGATTCAGTCTCCCCCTTCCCTTAGGAGCACCCCTCCTTGCCCATTGTCAGGCAGGAGACACACTGGAAGAGACAGGTTCCAGGGCACCCCACCATAGCTGGGATCCGGGGATCAGGAGACCACCAGGGGCCCCGTGAGAGTGTTACAACACCCGCACAGCAAGTGACTAGGCACTGGAACGTTGCTGCTGAAACATTGAACTCTATGCTGTGCTGGGTGTGAGACAGGTGAAGGGACGGGAAGGGCACCACTGCCTCACCCCTGCATCCCACATCATCTCGAGTGTGTCCCCAGGCAAGGTGGAGTCCACACCCTGAGCCCGCTCACCCAGACCACCGCTCAGCCCTCCCAGGCTTGCCTTCCCCACACACTCCTTGCCCCCCACCCCTACGTTGGCCAAAAAAAGAAAAGTTGCAAAATCCAGGTGTACAGCGCAATGACTTAGCAAAGCAAACACTCCCTTGGCATCACCGAAGTTAAGAACTCAAATGTCTACCTCCCCAAACCCCCTCATCCCCCTCCCATCACTTCCTTCTCCCTTCCACCAAAGTGACCACAAACCTGATTGTTGTGGTAATCTCTTTGGTTTTTATAATTTTACCAATTGTGTCAGTCCGTCCAGGATGCTATGACAAAGTACCACAGACTGTGGCATTTATAAACAGCAGAAATTTATTGCTCACAGTTCCCGAGGCTGGAAGTCAGAAATTAGGGTACCATCAGGGTAGGGGAAGGCCCTTTTCCAGGTTTCAGACTTCTCATTGTATCCTCACTGGTGGAAGGGGTGAGGGAACTCTCTGGAGCTTCTTTTATAAGGGCACTAATCCCATCATGAGGACCTCACCCCCATGACCTTATGACCTAAGCACCTCCCACAGGCCCCACCTCCTAATACCATTAGGGGATTAGGTTTCAGTGAATTTGGGGGGGACACAAACCTCCAGGCCATCGCACGAGATAAGCAGGCATCCCTCAATATGATGATTTTGTTTTGTCTGTTTTTGGACTTTATATAAATGGAATAATTCAGTATTACATTTTGTGTCTAGATTCTGTGCTCAAAATTGGGAGGTTAGGGACTTCCCTGGCGGCCCAGTAGATAAGACTCTGCATTCCCAGTGCAGGGGGCCCAGGTTTGATCCCTGGTCGGGAAACTAGATCCCACAAGCCACAACTAAGAAGTCCACATGCCGCAACAAAGATCCTGCGTGCTGCAACTAAGACCTGGCGCAGCCAAAATAAATATTAAAAAAAAATTGGGAGGTTAATGTGAGTCATTGCATAACAGTAACATGACTGCTGTTCCCCTAGATAGATGTTCTGCCAGTCATTGAGCCCTTCTAGTGTTGAGAGACATTTGAGTGGTTTCCCACTTTAGCTAACACGGCTAGTGGTGCTGCCAATACTTGCGTATGTGGTGCACATATACGTGCATTTCAATGGGTATATATATCAGGTCATAGAGTGTATGTACTGGGTTGAATAGTGTACCCCCAAATTCATGTCCACCTGGAACCTCAGAATGTGACTTTATTTGGAAAAAGGATCTTTGTGAGTATAATTAGTTAAGATGAGGTCATAGTGGAGTAGCGAGCCCTAATCCAGCGAATGGTGTCCTTGTAAGAAGAGAAAAAGAGACACACAGACACAGAGAAGAGGCCATACAAAGCTGGAAGCAGAGATTGGAGTGAACTTGTGTCTTAAAGCCAAGGAACACCAAGGATTGCTGGCCACCACTGGAAGCTAGGAGAGGGGCAGATCCCTCCTCAGAGCCCCCAGACAGAGCCAACCCTGCCGTTACTTCTGACCTCCAGAATTATGAGAGAATAAATCTTTTGTTGTTTTAACCCTACCAGTTTAGGGTGCTTTGTTACTGCAGTTACAGCAAACTCATACAGTACATGTATTTTCAGCTCTGCCATTGTCTCCTCTTCTATGAAATGACTGCTCACATCAATCTTCCCGTTTTTCTATCCGATTGTTTATCCTCTTACCGATTTATAGGAGTTCTTTATTTATTCTGGGCGTGAGCCCTGCGTTAGTTACATGTATTACAAATCTTTGGGTTTTGAAGCAAGTCCATTAACCTCGCTCTGCGTCCTTTGCTGAATGAGATTAATCCCTACTTTTGCAAGGTTGTATGGGGATTACAGACAATGACGGAAGCCTTAGGCGACTGGTACAGACTGAGAGCCCATCTGGTCAAGTGTTCTTGATGTGCCCAGAGCTCTAAGGTCCAGCCTTCCTGTCCAGAAGGTCACCTCCCACCCGCCCCCCCTACAGAGAGGCCAGATGTAAAAGAGCACAACACAGATGCTTTATTGTTTATAAAACATGAAAACCCAGGCCCCAAGGGATTCAAGTGATGCCAGGGAGGCGGAAAGGACGGAGAAGTCGGTAGGCCCCAGCGTGAGGGCAAGGGGCCGCGTTTTGGGCCCTTGCTGCAGAGGCTCCACTTCTGGAAAAGGGCTGCTCTTCTGCCTGCAGCCCAGGGCTGGGCCCTGCCCGAGGGCCCCACGCCTGTGGGGAGCACGGGCAGAAGGAAGATGTGGCTGACGGCCATCCCTGAGGAAGTGGTGAGCAGCTCCTGGATCTGGGCAGGCAGGTAGAAGCCAGGCCTGGCCACCGCCCCGCTTCACCTACCCTCCCTCCAGTGCCCGGCCCTGGGAGAGAACACCTTGAAGGCAAGAAGGAAGGAGGCCCCTGCCTAAATGTCTTCCTCCCTGTGTGGCCAAGTGGGAGGAGCAGCTGAGACCCTTCTTTCAGCTGAAGAACCACAGAGGAGCTGGAACGCACACCAACTAGGAGAGGGCACCCGTGAAGGGTTCTGAACAAATCTGTCTAAAAAACCGTATCTGAGCTCAAAGCATCAGTCCATCCCCCAGCCCAGCTCTGTGCAGGGCCAAAACCCAAAGGCAGCACCGATTGCTGGGCAGCTGGGACTCAGGTCCCAGAGCTGCCTCTGTCCCAGGCCTCGCCGCCCCTCCCCGTCCCCGCCCCAGTCCAAGAGGAAAGCCGGGGCAGGGTCTGGGCGGGGTCTGGGCGGGGTGGCGCCTATCTCCCAGCCTGAAGGTGGTTGTGGAGCTGCTCGGCCTGGCTCTTCAGGCGCTGGAATTCCTCCTGGATGAAGTCCGTAAGGGCTTTGCGAATCTCCACCTGAGGGGAAGGACTGGGGCTGGCCTGCAGCCCTCAGGGAGCTTCGCCCAGGGTTCCTGGGAGGCCAAGGGCACTGGGATGGGCTAGGACAGCTCTGGGATGGCCTGGGGGAGAAACTCACAGCTGACTTGTTCTCTGCCCGGAGCTGCTCGAGCACAGGCAGGGCACTGAAGGGCTTCCCAATCAGCACAGTGATTTTCTGTGGGGAGAGTGGCCGCCAGTGGGTGACAGGAGCAGGGGGTGCCCACAGCCCCAGCACCCTGGGGAGCCAGAGGCCAAATCCTGTCCCCACCTTGCTGAGTACTCCCTCGGGTCCACTCTAACCTCTTTAAAACGAGGTGGTTGGGCTCAGTGACATCCAAGGGCCATCCCAGTCCTGGGGTCCATGCCCTAGTCATCCCATCCTGTCCTGTCCCAATCCCAAGGCCTGCCCCTGCCCCGGCCCCCGGCCTTGGTGCCAGGAAGTCCCCCCGCCCCGGCTTCACTCCATTCCCCCTGCTGCAGCATCCTGAATCTGGCCTCAGTGGTGCTGAGTGGGAGTCATGGGGCAGATGGCAGACAGACAGACAGACAGACAAGGTCAGCAGCCCTACCCACCTGTCCAAAGCGGGGGAAGTAGGGCGGGCTGTTAGGAAGGACGTCGTTCATTCCTGTAGCACAGCAGACAGAAGGCTGGGAAGCAGGTGTGGGGTGGAGCAGGGCAGCCCGGGCACCCACTCTCTGCCACCCAGAGGAGACCCACCCGCCAATATGACCGAGCGAAGCCCCTTTCCCTGGGCCGCAGCCTTGGCTCACCGACATGCCACAGTGGCAGAATGACAGGATTGAGATGACATTCGGCGATCAGGCGTCCGATTCCTACCCCAGGGAGAGGCAGAAATCGTGGCATGAGTGGAGCTTCGGTGCCAGCCTGCGACCGGGGCCACTCCTGCCCTCCCCCAGTCAAAAGCAGCTGCCCTGGGCCGGCACCTGCCCTTCCCGCCGCTCCCAACACGCTCCTCTGCCCCACCTGCCACAGTCCAACCCAGCCGGAGGCAGCCAGCGGCTCTTACCCCACTTGAAGCGCAGGAACTCGGAGCTCATGTTCACTTTCCCTGTTGAGAGGCAGGATGGAGGTGAGGCTGGGGGCTGCTGGGTGGTGGCGGGGGGGCAGTCCCACCCATATTCTTGAGAGGGTCACGACCCTGCCAGCCCCACTGACCTTCCGGGAAGATGTGCACCCAGTCCCCGTGGTTGAGCTTCTCCAAAATGAAATCCATTCCCTTCTGGTAGACGCCATCTCCTGCCAAGAGACAGTCCCTCCCTTCAGTCTCCATCCTCCAGGGCCCCCCTTCCACCCTCCTTGGGCGCGAAGCAGCAGCTCCCCATCCCCCAGAGGGCGGCCCACACGAACACCTTCCAAGGCTGGTCCCTCTCGGGCCTGCTCAGCTGCCTCCCTCATTGGGCTCTTGGTGCTTTAGGATGAGCCACCCCTGGGGTGAGCCTACCATTTGCTGCCTCTGGCCCAGTCTGTTCGTGATTTCCAGCCTCACTTGGGCCCCAGATTCTGGACAGCGACCCTTTCCCTGGGGTCTCTGCCAGGCCAGTTCCCGCAGCGACTCCTCACAGGCCCCCCAGCCCTTCCTGAGCCCTCAGCCTCTGCTGGCCCTGCCTCCTGCTGGCCCCTTCCTTGAAGGGCTCCCCCTGAATACTAGACTCACCCTCAGCCAGGCCTCTCGGGAACGGGAGAATGTTTGACGGAACACAGTATCACTGAGAGTTGGGGAAAACTCAAACCTGCTACATGGAAAACAGCAGGGTTGAGCCGCCCCCAATGCTAGCACAACTCGCCTTGGAGCTGCCCTGAGACCACGACACTGGACCCAGGTGGCCCGGCAGTCAGCAACAACACAGACATGAATGCCTAATGCCGCGTGCTGGCTCTTGACTTGGAGGCACATGGGGGCAATCTGTAGCCACACACAGTTAGGAGCCTCACTCGTCAACCTTGTCTGTAGAGTGGACAGACAGAGAAGGGGGGGAGGTTGAAGAAGCGGGTAAATAGAGACAGACAGACTGACACCAGGACTATTTGGGCCAATGCACTAAGAAACGGACTTTCAACCTGTTCTCTGCAAGGCGGAGTCTTTGGAAGGTGCTAGATAGGGATCCAGGAGTCTCAACCCAACCCAAATGGGAACCCGGCCCGGCAGCTCCCTTAGGGGCTGGAGCTGGGGAGCAGTCACCCACTGCAGTTTCTCAAGGCGTCACGGCTGAGAGCAGCAGTCTCCCTACCTGGGCTCGCATTAGCCGGTAGGGATGGGCTGCAGGGGCGCAGGCTCCTGCTCTACAAAAACCCACTGGTGCAACCGAGCCATCCAGCTTGGAATCAAAATTTGCAAATACCGTGCTTTGGGAGCAACACTTCACAATGTTTAGCTTTTGCAAATGCTGCTTCTGCTCACTTGTAGAGCTTGTACAGGACCTCACTCTGACACTCCACATCCTATCACAAGGCCTATGCTTGCGGGGAAAGGGGAATTTCCTGGGACACAGAAGCAGCACGTGCCAGATACTGCCTTTGCTTCAATTTGTGTTGTTAGATCTTTGCTGCACGTCAAATGCATTTGAGAAGCAACTTGTCCCTGCCCACTTTCTCTCACCAGAAGGTGCTTAGGATTAAGATTTCACTTGCTGCTTTTATTGTGCAGTAAAACTTAGATGCGGGTCAAAAAGAATGAGACTAGAAGTGGACATGGAAGGCCTCTGAGGTTGCAGAAAGAAGGAACTGAGACTCAGGGATGGGGTACATGAGCAGAGTCGCCATCTCTCAGAGCAGTACATGATAAACAATGCCACGGTCGCTTGCCATGGCATTGTAGCCTCTGCTTGTGTTTTAGTGAAAGGAAGCCGCCTCCAAAAGCAGCAAAGACAGAAAGTGTTCCAGGTTGGCTATCTCTGGGGAGTAACTAGGTCTGTGGATCTGGAGGTGGGCGTTGCAGCTTTTCATTAAAGAACCTTGTTTATTATTTGAGGTTACTTTATTGGATTTTACCATGTTTTACTTCCATCTACTAGAAATAAGATTTCCCTGACCTCCAACGCCCTTTGGTTACTTCCTCTTCACAACCCAACCTCTGGGAGGAGTGGCCACCCCACCCCTGCCGTCTACCCCACGCCCTGCCCTGAAGCTCCTGTGGCTGTCAGTCCAGAGAAGTGGCTTCTCCAGGGTCACTGGAGGCTTCCACAGTACCGAGGGGCCCTGCTTTGCTACTTTCCTCTCTGGCCACTGCTCTCTGCTTTTTTGGTGGCTCGTGTCTCCTTCTGTGCTGAGGTGCTGTCCAGGGCCCCTGCTCTCTCCCTGCTCTCCCTGTCTACGATCTCACTTCTATGTTTGTGATTTTGTGGTTGAGTTCCTGGTATGTTTATTCCCAAGCGTTCTTTTGAGCTCCAGAGCTGTGCATCTCACTGTCTCTGGACCGTTCCCTCCTCAGGTGACAGGCTCCTCTCAACCACCATGCTGCCTTCCCCTAGTCCCATCCTCCCAGTGGCTCATCATTACCAGACATCACCTAGTGTCATCTTTGCATTTTCTTTTCCTCGCCCCCTCCTACACCCAACCTATCAAGTCCTGTCCACTCCGCCTCCAGAGCGTATCCCAAAGCTGTCTTGTCTCTGCTCTCCGTGGTGACCCCCAGAGGCCCAGCTACAATCCTCGACCCCGCTTCTGCCCTCCAGGCACACTGCAGCCGGGGGCTCTCTCTCTAACCACACTCGAAAGCCCTGTCACTACCCTGATGAGAAAGCAGAGCCCAAATTCTTCACATGATTGTTCCAGAACCTTCACTTTCAGCCTGCAATGCACATTTTCTACCCTTATCACGTACCTCTCCAGCGTATGCTACATGCTTCCCATGTCTAGGATGCCTTTCCTTTCATACTCTCCCTGGAAAAATCCTGCTTCCCCAGAGGAAAAAGAAACCTGGATTTGAATCCTGGCTTTGCCACCTCTTGCCCTGTGACCTTGGGCAGCACCTTTATCCCTCTGAGCCCCCTTATCTGGAGAAGGGGGATGAAAATGGGCCCTACCTCCAGAAGCTCTCGAGAGGTGCTGAGTAATCACTCAACATCACACCCTTCACCCTACGGCACAGGCCACCACCATCACACACTGATGACACCACACTGCCGTCAGTGAGTCTCTCTCGGCAACGTCCTCAAGAGAAGGAACCGTGGATAACGCCTCGTCCACTTCTAACACCGGAGCCGGAGGCACACAATCCTCAGGCAGTCGCAGGGAATGGAGTGCGCTCCAAGCAGCCACTGCCACCCCTCCTGCCGCAGGATGAAGCTGGGCCTCACGCGAGTGAGGCAGTGGCCCCCAGCTCCCTGTCCCACCAGGGTCCCTCTACTCCCAGCACTGCCAAGCCAAAGGCATGCGCCACCAATCTCCCGGCCCCAAGGGAGGCCAGAGAAGCCCCCAGAAGCACCTCACCTCGGCACACGGGCACGCACTTGCCCAAGCTGAAGAAGTGGGAATGCAGCTCCTTGGTGAAGCAGATGTCTGCGGCCGCGGGGGTCCTGGAGCGGGGACAGACGCGGTCACCGCGGCCTCCCCTGCACCCTGCTTCTCTGCCCTGCCCCCAGCGTGAGGCCTAACATCGTGGGCAGTGCAGAATGGAGGCACAGGAGGGCCTGCGGGGCCCCACCCCGTGCCCTGCCTGGACTGCTGGAGGCTCCTCCTGGGCACAGTAGGGGGAGGGCAGACCTGGGCAGGGACGGGTGAAGCCTGCCGGCCCACCACGAGGGGCCCACTGCTCCTCACCAACGCATCAACTTCAGGTTCCAGATGTGGCGGAGTTTCAGGATCCCTGGAGGAGAGGAAAGACTTCATGCCCCAACTTACCTTGTACCTAGGGGGCGCCGATTCCTGTCATCCTGTTTCGGGGAATGAGGGACATGGACAGCAGTACTACCATTTCCCTATGGCCCAAAGTGGCATCTTCCCGACCCTTGGGCTGGACCCCCAAGTTCTCCCTGGCCCCTCCCTCTCTCCCACCCCGTATGTCTTATTAGTCACCACAGCTGGTCTGCCTGCCTCCCCGATACATTCTGACGCTGCCTATCCTTCTATTGTCACTGCCACCACCCTGGTCCAGGTTACTGGATGGCTCTAGAGCCTCCTTCCTGGTCTCCTGGAATCTGCCTGTGGCACCCTGCAGGCCATGCTCTGCCTGGCGGCAAGGGTGAGCTATGAAAGGCTCTGATTTGACCAAATGGCTTCTCACGAGCTCGACCTCCTAGTCTACAACCTCCTGAGTTCAGCAGTGGGAGCCCTGGGCACCCCTGTACCCAGCCATCTGGGTTACTGGATCCAAGCCACTCCCTGTGAAGTCAGCAGAGCAGGAACTTCTAGGTGGGGAAGCGGGCTCCCAAACGAGGCTGGTGGAAGGCTACAAACCCAGCCTGGGGCAAACCTGGAAACAGGACACAGGTCTTCCAGCCCCTAGCCCAGAGTTTCCTTGACAGGACACTCTGTGGTCCTCAGATTTGTTCCCAAGGCTCTTTGGAACCGTCAACAGTTTAGAGAATGGAGGGTCTGACACATTGGGCCTGATACATCAGAGTAAAGAAGCTGTCAGACCTTGCTCTACGTCCATTCCCTCCAAATATCTGAGGCGCTCATCCCTAGGAGGATGCTGAAGGGGCCACAAATCAAACTTTCATCTCTGGGGCAGGACATCCCAGAAACGGGAGTGCTAGAGCTATGCAAAGCAGCCTGTGAGGAGTGAGTTTGCTCTGCTTGTGTTTGGCCCTGTCCCAGGTTCCCTCCTTGCTTCCCCAAACCCAGCACACTGGCCCGTGTACCCCAGAGGTGAGGGTCATCCATGCAGGACTGGTGATTGGACACCGTGATGAGGGGTGTGGCTGGGCCTCGGTTCTCGATGAGCTCGTACAGAACCTCCTTGTTGTGGACGGTGAGGTGGTTCATGTACTCTGGCGGGAGAGCGGGAGGGTCGGGATCTTGGCTTCCTTTCCAGGGAGCCCCCCCGGCCAAGCCAGCCCCTGCCAGCGCCCCCAACCCCGAACCCCAACTCTGGTTGCGCGTGGAGACCCGTGGCCAACCCTGCCTCGGCTTTGGGTCCACTCACTGGTCCAGAAGCAGCTGTAGGTGCCCACCAAGCCCATGACGACGCTACTGGCCAGGGTCCAGGTGAGCGGCGGCACCGCGGGGAACGGCCATTTCACATGTAGGGGCATCTCCCCGCCCCGACCGAGCTCCCCCCACCGCCCCCGGCGGCCCGGCGCTCCCCCTGCCCTGGGGCAGGCTGTGGGGCTACTCTAGGTCTGTGTCCTCAACCGCTCGGGGGATGGGTCCCTAACAGGCCCGCGCCACAGACGGGCGCCGCGGCTCGGCGCGACAGGGGACTCGACCAAGGTCACCTAGTGGGTCAGGCCAGAACCGGGCCCGTCCCCGATCTCTCGCCACACACTAGCCGCCCTGGAGCCAGGAGACGGGGTGCACACTGAGGACCTAGCGTGGACGGGAGCAGCAGCGAGGCCCCCGCACCCGCCGGAAAGCGAGCCTGCGACGGCGCCGGGCTCTACCGCCGTCTGTCGCAAAACGCGCTCGGGTCGCTTGACGGCAGCGGGGGCGGGCCCGCGGGCCGCGTGGCCCCGCCCCGCTCCAGAGCAGCCCGGATTTGAGGCCGCCCGCCAGCTGCAGGTCAGTTTCGCCTCGTTAGTTCCGACCCGGTGAAGTCTCTGTGAGTAACATGGGCTGCGCAGCACGATTACCTGACACCACACAAAATCGGGGCTGGCTTCCCTGGTGGTGCAGTGGTTAAGAGTCTGCTTGCCAATGCAGGGGACACGGATTTGAGCCCTGGTCAGGGAAGACCCCACGTGCCGCGGAGCAGCTAAGCCCACGTGCTACAACTGTTGAAGCCCGCGGGCCTAGAGCCCATGCTCCGCAACAAGAGAAGCCACTGCAATGAGAAAACCATGCACTGCGCACAGCAATGAAGACCCAATGCAGCCAAAAATAAATAAATAAAATAAATTTATTTAAAAAAAAAAGATCGGGGCTGGCGGAGCACTTTTACTTTAGTTTTTTCCCCCCTTTGTTTTCAATAATTTCATATAACACGGAATTAACCATTTTATAGTATTTTATAGCATTTTATATTACATTATTTTATGTATGTAACATATGTAATGTTAAATGTTATGTATTGTTTATGTTACATTATGTAACTTTACATAATTAGCTACATACAACTTATTTAATTTTTTTTTTTTTTTTTTTTTTTTGCAGTACGCGGGCCTCTCACTGTTGTGGCCTCTCCCGTTGCGGAGCACAGGCTCCGGACGCGCAGGCTCAGCGGCCATGGCTTACAGGCCTAGCCGCTCCGCAGCACGTGGGATCTTCCCAGACCAGGGCACGAACCCGTGTCCCCTGCATTGGCAGGCGATTCTTAACCACTGTGCCACCAGGGAAGCCGTACAACTTTATATAATCACAATATTACAGAATTGTACTATACGAATGTATGTATGTAATATAATGTAACGTGATGCAATATGTAATATATAGAAGCATATAACATACAATAGAAAATACTATATATATTATTTTATATCGTTTAGTACACCCGCAGTGTTGTCAACCACCACCTCTAACTAGCTCCAAACATGTTCATCACCCCAAAAAGAAAGCCCTGTAGGCGTTAAGCAGTCTATTTTTTATTTTTAAAGCAAAGTATAATTTTATTGATTAAAAAATATTTTTCCCGGGAATTCCCTGGCGGTCCAGTGGTTAGGACTCGGCGCTCTCACTGCCGAGGGCCTGGGTTCAATCCCTGCTCCGGAATGAAGATCCAGCAAGATGCGGAAAAAAAAAAAATTCCCAATCTTCGGCTCATCACCACCCCCAATCCATTAGCACGTAGGTCCTGCCACCGGGGACATTGCCCCGAAGACCGCACTACAACCATTCAGTAAGGACCCATCACCCGCCCGCAGACACCGCCTGAGTCCCCCATTTGTCCCAGCAGCGACAGTGCAGGATCCCCATGGGGCACTGAGCTGCCAGTGCTCTAATCTCTCAGGTAGTTTTTTAGTCCGCCCTCGGCTTCCACCACCATGGCCAGTTCCTGTGCCGACTGTCACTCGCTTTGGGTATTCAGAGCGCTCAGAAGTGCGCAGCCACACCGGGCCCGGCCCGAGGACTTGGAGAGAAGGCCCTTGTCCTCGGGGGTGCCCAGGCTCGCCGCGGGGCTTCCCTTTTTCGGGCACGCGCTCCAGCTCTGGAGTCTTCCCCACTGTATCCTTCCTGCAGGCGGCCGGGGACAGGGGCTGAGCGCCGGGCCTGGGAGAGCGCAGAACAGAGCCTGCGCTCGGGCGGCCGCAGCTCCTCACCGCGCGCCCTGGGCACAGGAAAAACTCTGACTCACAGCTCGGTCATCTACTCAAACCCTCCCTGGCCTTTGCCTCCGCTAGCGCCCTGTCCCACCCGGGTGGGGAAGGCGGGGTCTGGTGGGAAAGTGGGCGGCCAGGTCCGCGCCAGGACAGCTGCCCAACCTCCCTGTGGCCTCCGGGGCGGAGCCAGGGCCGGGCCCGCCCACCGGGAAGGGTGGGGCTGCCGAGCCAGCCCTGACGGGTGGGGAGAGTTGAAAGTCTGTTCCTCTTTTTTCGTCTACGGTCCCTGCCCAGGCAGACGCTGTGATTCCGTGGGGAGTCGCGATCCGCTCACAGCACAGGAAGGTGGTGTGGAGACGACCCGTTCTGCACAGGTATGGGAGCCCTCTGGCCAGAGGGAAGGAGGAAGTTGCCCCCAGCCTGTGAGGGAAGGTGAGAGGGGAAGGGAATTCCAGGGCTGGGGCTAAGGGCTGGTGTTGGGAGCCCAGACCGACTTTGGGCTGAGGCCAGGAACTCTCTAGTTCTTTTCCTCCGCCCACCTGGGAGCCCCTGGCCCCAGAGTCTCCAAGCCTGCCCTTGCCAGCCCAGGGCTGCCTAAAGGCCTACATACATCCCAGAATAGATACCAGGGCAGGGGACCCAAACTAGCATGAATGACAGAGCAGGTGGCTAGGGAGAAACAGGCATGGAGCCCAGGCAGGCAGAAAGTGAAACCAAGGGGGAAGGTGACAAGGCAACAGAGAAAAGCAGGCAGACAGAAGTAGAGGGACTTACGTCGCTGTATGAGGGCAACACCAACAGGGAGTTGAGCAAGGGCCTGAGCCCAAAAGACAGGGCAAAGCCTGGGGGCTTGAGAGAAAGATAAACTGAGAAAGACACTCAGGAAGAGGGGTGCTCCAGCTGGTAAGATGAACAAGTAGGGCTCACCAGTAGTGGAGGGCATGGGGAGAGGGGCTCCATCACACACTGCAGTGTGGTGAGCTGGTGTATCCGAGATCATTCTAAATGCATATGCCCTTGAATCCAGCAATTATACTTCTGGGAGTTTGTCTTAAGCATAATGTCTGCCAAGTGAGGAGACAGAGATGCACGAAGATGGTCCTTCTAGTTGCTAATGGCAGTGAAAAGTTGGAATCAACTCTAAGGTTGAACCCTTGTGAACTGCTGGTGGGAATGTAAGATGGGGCAGCCACTGTGGAAAATAGTATGGCGGTTCCTCAAAAAAGTTAAATATAGGGTTACCATATGTTCCAGCAATTTCACTTCTAGGTATCTAACCAAAAGGATTGAAAGCAGGAACTTGAAGAGATATTTGTACACTCATGTTCACAGTAGCAGTATTAACAGTAGCCAAAAAGTGGAAGCAACCCAGTGTCCATGGATAGGTGAATAGATGAACAAAACGTGGTCCATCCATACAGTGGAATGTTATTCAGAATTTAAAAGGAAGGACATTCTGACATGGATGAAATGAGCACATTATGATCAGTGAAATCAAATGGTCACGAACAGACAGATACTGTATGACTCCACTTGTATGAGCTGCTTAGAGTCAGTCAGATTCCTAGAGAAAATAGGATGGGGGGGCACGGGCTGGGGGAGGGGGTGTGGGGGTTAGTGTCAGATGGGGACAGAGTTTCAGTTTGGGAAGATGGAAAAGTTCTGGGGATGGATGGTGGGGATGGTTACACAACAATGTGAAGGTGCTTCATGCCACTGAACTTAAAAATGGCTAAGATGGTGAACGTGATGCTATGTGTATTTGACCGCAATTAAAAAGAACGAGATTGAACCATACGTGCTGATGTCAGAAGGTGTCCACAAGGAAGAAAGGAAATGTGTGATGCTGGCAGCTCTGGGAGGCTGGTGCTGGGCAGCAGCAGGATGGCACCACTTTCTCTGTCGCATATTACCATGTCCTTCTGGAACTAGAATTGAGCCCAACTGGGACCTGAACCTGGAGCAACCTGGATTCCTCTGGAGGGTTCCAGAAGCCCATACACGGCCATGCACTGCTTCTGCTCCTCCTCCTGGCTGGTGGGGCTGACACCTTTCACATCTGTGCTTTTAACACCCAGCGGCTGACACTCAGCAAGGTGGCCAGGGAGCCTGTGCTGGATACCTTAGTTCAGGTAGGTTCATCACTGCAGAGAAGCTGTGCCCCTAAGGACCATGGCCCAAAGCTCCCTAGCCCTACCTGACCAGGGGCATGTGCCAGAGAAGAGGGGACATCAGGAGACATGGTGTGGAGACATGGAGCACCTTCCTTCCCTGTCGCTGGTCTCAGTCTCCTCCTCCATGAAGTGGGTGTGGTGTTGGTGGAGATGGCGTTCAGTCTTCTCCTGGGTCCCTTCTAGCCTCGCTGCTCTGTTTGGCCTGCAGCCAGCGTGTCATGCCACTCTTGGCCGCGCTGGTGCCGGGCCCCCAGGGATACCACCCCTCTCCCAGGGTGGCTGGCACTGAGTGGGGCTGGCCTTCCTGGTGTCCTGCAGATCCTGGCTCGCTGTGACATCACAGTGCTGCAGGAGGTGGTGGACTCTACTGGCAGTGCCATCCCACTCCTGCTTCGAGAACTCAATCGGTGAGGAGGGCTCTGTGGTCTAAACTGGGGGCCCCACAGAGCCTCAGGGCCGCTGACCTGAGGTTCCCCTTTCCTGGCAGATTTGATGACTCTGGGCCCTACAGCTTCCTGAGCAGCCACCTGCTGGGGCGTGGCACGTACAAGGAAAAATATGTGTATATCTACCGGTGAGTGCAGATGGTGACCAGGGCGGTCTGGACACTTGGCTTGGTGTGCGGTGGCGCAGTAGCCCCAAGGGTGGCCCTCACCTCCGCATCACACTTTTTCTCCTCAGTGGTACCCTGGGGTCTTCTTGTCCTCTACCCCAGACAGCTTTAGTGCCCATGTGTCCCTCCAGCAGGTGGCCTTCCTTCTGCAAGTACAGAAGTGGGGCCCCCCGCCTCTCTCCTGTGGAAGCCACAGGGGCTCGGGGTGAGGCTGGCTCCCTCTTTGGGAGTGACTGGTTGCAGCTTCTGGGAAGAGGCTCACCAGGGGCCTGTCGTGGGTCCTGGGCAGACCCAGTTTCCAGAAACAGCCCTAAGTCCCTGGGAGGATAGCCTGGGGGGGCGGTCAGGATTGAGAGGGCAAGGGTGGCAGTCAGGGAAGGATACCTGTTCCTATATGTAGATGAAATTACATAATGTCTGGAATTCACTGCAAAATGATGGGGGAACAGAGACACGCCCATACAGCAGCACCGCTCATAACAATCTCAAAGTGGAAATGATCCGAGTGTCCGTCAGCTGATGAACAGATAAACAAAAGGCAGTCTCTCCACGTAGTGGAATATCATTCAGCCTAAGAAGGAAGGAAGTCTGAGCCAGACTGCAGCCTGGATGAACCTGAAACATGTGCTAAGGGAAAGAACCAGACACAGAAGACTATGTATTATTGGATTCCATTCACATGAAATGTCCAGCAGAGGCGATGTACAGAGACAGAAGACAGATCAGGGGCTGCCAGGGGCTGGCAGGGAGGGGAATGGGAACTGCTCATGGGCGAGGTTTCTTTGGGGTGATAAGAATGTTCTAAAATTGATTGTGGTGATGGTTGCACAACCTTGTGAATGTACTGAACGCCACTGAATTGTGCATTTTAAACAGGTGAGTTTTACGATGTGCAAATTATATCTCAATCTAAAAGAAGTTCTAGAAAGGCTAGGCAGGCTGTGCTTACATGAAATGGAGCTGCTGGTGGAGGGCCCCCTCCCTGAGTGCCAGGTCTGATGTGGGCACTTGCAAACTGAAACCAGTGGTCCACTAGGTCACACAAGACGCAGGTCCTGGATTCCTACGTGTACGACGATCAGAATGACCTCTTTGCCCGGGAGCCCTTTGTGTGCCAGTTCTCTTTGCCCAGCAAGGGTAGGTAGGGATGAAGGGTGGCCCCCTATGAGGGAGCAGGAAT
>NW_006785388.1:51375-56385 GCF_000442215.2 Lipotes vexillifer | reverse complement strand
AGGAATGGGGGTCTGGTGGGTTCTACGGGGCCTTGGGGGGGACTGGGCAGAGGAGGGCCAGGAGTGACTGGGAGCCCTCTGTCCCCGGGGCCTTGCAGTCCTTCCCAGCCTGGTGCTGGTCTCACTGCACACCACGCCGAAGGCCGTAGAGACGGAGCTCAACGCCCTGTACCACGTGTTTCTGGATGCCTCCCAGCGCTGGCAGAGCGAGGTAGGGCCGGGCCAATTGTATGGGAGGGAGGCGGATAGGATGGCCAGGTGGCCAGGCCCAACTGCTGCTTCCCTCTCCAGGACGTGATCCTGCTTGGGGACTTCAACGCTGACTGTGCTTCGCTGACCAAAAAGCGCCTGGATGACCTAGTCCTTCGGACTCAGGCTGGCTTCCACTGGGCCATCCCTGATGGCGTGGACACCACAGTGCGGGCCAGCACCCACTGCACCTACGACCGCATAGTGCTACACGGGGAGCATCTCCAGAGCATGCTGCGCGGCGCAGCCGCCTTTGACTTCCCCCAGAGCTTTGGGCTCACCGAGGAGGAGGTAAAGGGGTGAGGCAGGAACGGGCTCATGGGGAAGCCCCTAGGCCCCGAGACTGATGCTTTGTCCCGCTGCCCACCCCCAGGCCCTCAACATCAGCGATCACTACCCCGTGGAGGTGGAGCTGAGCTATGCGGTGCACGGGGCCCAGCCCCTCAGCCTGGCCACTCTGTTACTGTCACTGCTGCTGCTCCTGTCCCCCCAGCTGGGCCTGGTGGCCTGAAGCCACCACATGCCAGCTGCCCACAGATGCACGGACTATGCCGTTTTCTGGACTCAAACCCCCGCCCCCCTTCTATCCTGCCCTGCCACTCCTCTATGTGCCTTTGCTTTGGCTTGTGTTCTTTGGTTGGGCCTGTGCTTGGCACGAGAATGTGGAAGAGGAAGGCAGGGGCCCTGAGGCTGGAGCCACGCCACTCTAAGCCCAGGCAGTGTCAGGAGTGAGGACAAAAGGCAGGCTCCAGGGCTGGGGTTGGGGAATGAAAATCCCCCATGCTGCATTGAAGATCCCACGTGTCACAACTAAGACCCCGATGCAGCCAAATAAATAAATATTTATTGTATGACAAGACCATACACGCTGAGAACAGAAAGCGATTGCAGGGATATTACATGTGTGTAGCAGACGTGGCAAAGGGTCAGCTTTATCATACGCGGGACTCACATGAAGCAAGACCCCACTAGATACAGGGACGGAGCTAAACAGTTCACACACACACACACACACACAGGGTAAGTAGTCAACAGGAAGTGTTTAAGTTCAGTGTAACCCAGCTAGCTGCCCTGACACCTCTGAGGCTGGTTACCTACCCTACAAGTGCACACAAAGCATCTACATAAACCACTTATAGTATCTACAAAAAAGTTACTGTGTAAACCATAGTAGCTACTGTGTGACTATGTGATCCCCCAGGGGAAAGGGATACAGGATACTACAGCCAAGTAACAATGACCCCACTTGGTGTTATCACAGAACCCCTCCTTCCCCAGCTCCATTTCCCAGAAAACAGCTCATTAAAGACGGCTAGCAGGACATCAGAGCCGTTTAAGTGCAAGTTATGTTTTTATGATTTAAAAGCATCAACTTTAGGTTAAAAGGTAGTTTTAAACTTTAGAAATGGCAGTTGCTAAGGATTACAAAATGCCAGAGGCCTCTCAGGGTCCGACTGCTGCATGCAGTCACAGCCAGACTGCAGCAAGGCTCTCTGGCTACTATGCTGGGCTCTGGAACCAAATCCCTTTAGGGTCCTCTTCTCCTGGGCTCACAGCCCCAGGCCACCCCACCTAGCAGAGCTCTGGGACTCAGCTGCTCTTACAGCAGGGTGGCCCTGGCAGTTGGTGTCAGATAGCACACCAGGATCCCCTGGGCCAGAGGGCACTGCACACTATTTGCCCAAAGGTCTCTTGTAGCCAAGCCCTATCTCAGCCATAGGAGCTTGATATCAGGAGTAAAGGGCCCTGGGAGTGAGGCCCTATAAGGGGTAGTGGGTTAGGCTTAGGATGGGGTGGGGTGATGAGATTTCTCAACTCTGTAGACAGGGAAATGTGGTTAGGCCCAGGACAAATGTTTACTCCAGGGGTAATTGGTGAAAATACAGCCAGAACCATGTCTGGTCTGCTTCCTTCCTCCCCATGTCCAACAATGTTCCTGTCCTGGTCTGGGACCCTTGGGGAAGAGCTTCCACAGCTGCCTGAGACCACTTTCCATCACCCAGGGTGGGTGCTTTACTAAGGAAGTGCTCCATGCACATGCAGGGGGACTTGTGAACCTACTGCCTGGGATCTAAGGCAGGTCCAAGTACTGGTCCCGGTGCTGGCCCTGCTAAGTGCCAACTGGCCAGCTTAGTTGTCAGCCTTTTTCTGAAGAGAGGGGACAGCAACCCTAGGACTCCCAGAGGCTCCCCACCCGCCATGAATCCAGATGCAAAGACAGGGAAAAGAAAGTAGAGTTTATTGGTGGGCATAGGTAGGGAGGGGGCAGCGCCAAGGCTCTCACGAGTGCAGGGCCCGCCATTTGTCCAGGG
The DNA here is from genome assembly GCF_000442215.2 of Lipotes vexillifer. Taxonomy (NCBI): domain Eukaryota; kingdom Metazoa; phylum Chordata; class Mammalia; order Artiodactyla; family Lipotidae; genus Lipotes; species Lipotes vexillifer. Next base: position 53,824 of record NW_006785388.1, on the reverse strand, counting down.
GGCCACGATTAGGGATGTACTTGACCCCACAGCCATCTGGAATGAGCCGCTTTTCTGCCACCATGTTTTCAAACTCATCTGCATTAAACTTAGTAAATCCCCACTTCTTGGAGATGTGGATCTAGAGAGAGACAGAAACAGCTGAGTCAGGAGGCCTGGGGACAGGAGCAGGGAAAGGTGAGAACAAGGCTGTAGCACTACATACCTTCTGGCGGCCAGGGAACTTGAACTTGGCCCTGCGGAGGGCCTCAATCACATGCTCCTTGTTCTGCAGCTTGGTGCGGATGGACATTATGACCTGGCCAATGTGGACCCTGGCCACTGTGCCCTGGGGCTTTCCAAAGGCACCACGCATACCTGTCTGGAGCCTAGATTGGGGACAGCATGCCAATCATTAATGTCCACTGGAAAGGGCTGTCTCCAAGGTCCCTTAGGGCAACCGATACAGGCAACAGGCTGCATACACTACCGAGGAGGCTGCTGTTTGCAGCCATTGCGCACCGGGCCCCCATGGGGAAAAGAGCACAGTCGGCTTAACTGGCTGCAAAGAACACAGAGAACCCCAAAACAGACTAGCTAGAATCCCTGCAAGGTGCTACTGGGCTCATCTGAAAGCCATCCAACCTGTGACCACGCCAGCAACCTGCCTGCCTGCAGGTCATGTCATTAGGCTCAAAGAGGAGCTCCTCTGGCAGAAGCACCTCCCTCTACCTGTTTCCCAGAGCCATGACGCCTTTTGTGTTTGTCTCTGGGACTGCCCACTGAAGTCCACTTGCTAGCCCTTTGGCCTGGCTTTGCTATGGTTGGTTGAGTCTTTGTGAGGCCACCTCTTTGCCCTGACTGATGAAAAAAAATAATCAAGCCCAGGCTTTAAGATATGGGAGAACATCTGAAAAGGCCAGGAGTCTCAGGACCCAGCTCACCTATCAGCTCCAGCACAGGACAACATCTTGTTGATGCGGATGACATGGAAGGGGTGGAGCCGCACTCGGATGTGAAAACCATCTTTGCCGCAGCTTTTCACCATGTACTTGTTGGCACAAATACGGGCAGCCTCCAGGGCTATTGGGGTGGGGGAGGCAGCAGAGTGAGACAAAATGGCACAGAAGCACTTACCATGGCTCTCTGGGAACACCTGTATTGGCTGGGGGAGTTTAGTAAAGAGGCTCATGACTGGCTGCTCGTAATTAATGACCTGATAATTCCAGTGCAGTGAGCTCTAGGTCTGGCCGGGGGAGCACATACAAGGGACCAGGAATGGTGAGCAAGGAAACCTGCCTCACCTTCAGAGGAGAGCTGCTCATATTCATCCGACACCATGTGGCCACAGAGTGGGAACTCATCCACTTTTGCCTTCTTCCGCCCCAGGTCAAAGATGCGGATCTTAGCATCTAGAAAAAAAATCTGGTTAGTGTGTGTGTGCCATAGCAACTGGGTCAGTGCAGCCAAACCAGTTTGGGGGCTTTCCCACCACTTACCAGGGACACCTCGGCAGAAGCGAGACTTTGGGTATGGCTTGTTCTTACAATACCGGTAACTGCGGGGAAGGGGAGGAACCCAAGTTAGCAGGGATTCACAAGTGAACTCCACAATAGGCACTTTGAGTTCTTCCTCAATCTACGACCAAAGGGGCGTTGGGAGAGGGGGAGATGACACATGTCATCTCTAAGCTTGGTCTCCATTCCTAGAAATTGGTGCTAAAACAAGATGTGGCCAGAAGTTAGGACACCAATGCTAGGAGATTATAAAAGTAAAAAAACAAAACAAAACACCCTCTATGCTCTGTTGTGTTTTCAACTTCCTATAAGGCTAACATCCTGAAACGGACTTTCTCAGTTCAAATATCGCGAAGAGTAACACACTTCATGCCATCCACCTAAAGTCCTTTGGGCACGTGGCATTAGGTCGGCCTCCAAGCCTCGTGATGGGCGCCCCCTGAAGGGCACACGAGGCGGCTGAACACGCTTTTCTGGGACTGCCCTTGGCGACCAAGGAGCCCACACGGCTCGTCGCCTGGAAATAAGATGGGGATGGCACACAAAGGCCCTGAGGGCACCGAACCTAAAAAGCAAGCGACTTTTCAGCTCTGAAGGCGGGATGCAAGGCGGACGTCGCTTGTATCCCTAAAATGGGGCTAACATATGCAGACCTGGGTCAACCGGGCACTCCAACGAAAAGGGGGAAGCGGTAAACACCAGCATGAATTTATAAAACCAAATGGTACAAAGACCTAAAGCGACCTGCAAGTTCTTGGGGAATACGCGGGGTCCGTTCCCAGGACACGAAAGCCGCACTAGGGAGACCCCACCCACGGTTGCTTTTAGTAGCCAAATGAAATTCTCCCCCCTCTTTCCCAGCAGCGAAACAGGCACTCACCAGCGGGCGGGGCGGCGGCCCATGGCGACACCAAGATCTTCAGTGGCTGCAACAAAACATACAAGATCGGAAG
>NW_006785388.1:45798-51257 GCF_000442215.2 Lipotes vexillifer | reverse complement strand
GGAAAGAGATGCTCTTACGCCTGCGCAGGCCTTATATAGGCCGGCTATCTTCACGCGTAGGAACCATAGAGTTCGGGTGAGGGCGGATAGACACTCTGTCACACTTCCGGACCGTAGTCGCAGCGGTGCTCTGCGCCTGCGTGCAGGAGTGGCTGGGCACAAGCGCAGAGCGGGGAGGCGGCTAGGTCCCCTACCGCAGGCGGCCAGCTGGCGAATGGGGATTCGCCACATCGGCGAAAGAAGCCGGCTTCCGGCTGGCCGTTGTGGGCGTAGAACTCTTGCTCGACGCTTTGCCCTAAATATGAAAGACGTATGTTCCTAGAGTTGGAAGAAGGAAAATGCCGAATGGGGCTTACGGCGGCCGCGCGCGTGTACCCGGGCACGGCGGAGCCCGGGACAAGCCCTCTGTACCCTCCCCTGCGCTCCAGAACCCAGCAGGGAGGCGCCCTGCTGGAGTCTCAGCCCCCGTTCATTTGTCGACTGGGAGGCTGGAGCGGGAAGCCCGCCCTCGCCCCGCCTCCGCAGCCCCGCCCCGGCCATAATCGAAGAGTCCTGAGCCCTCTTGTTAGCGAGCTGTACACCAAGTCCTCCTTCCCTGGAGACCCGGGGCCGTCTGCGCCCTCCCGCGAGAAAGGCCAAGAAAAAGCCTCCCCCAAGATCCAGGGCTCAGGAGAGCCCGTGAGCACCGTTGGGCCCACCCTGACCCGGCAGAGAAAAGAGACGTTGTGCTCCCCAGGGTGACTTGGAGAAGGGGAAGAGGAAGGTGGCGACCCCACCCAGATGGCAAACGAGCACTGTCACTCCTTGTCCGGCTGGGCCCCAGTCCTGGCCTCTGAGAGCTTCCTTGATCTGTACTCCTGGGAGCTTCCACCCTCCCGGGGCCCAGAATGTGGCACCCACCCCCCCACACAGTTCTTTCCCCGCCCACTGAATGCCAGGGCCTCCTGAGTGTGCCTCTGAGATGTTCTAAGGTAAAGCACGGATCCTTCCCCCGCCCGCCCAAGAATAGCATCCAGAGAAGTGTCCAGAGCTAGTACCCATACCACCAGGGATCTAAGTATCCGCCAGAGGTGCCCACGCTTCTAGAGGTGGGGATAGCAAGAAGGTAACAAAGTCTTCCCCATGTCACTTGACAGGTGTGACACACCTGTTCTTCTCTGGGACGACCTTTCACTTTAGTGAATGGGTCCTTTAGGAAGGCTTGGGAAGATTTGCGCTGTGCACTTCCAGCAATGCTGCAACAAGGTCCTTCCCAGGGAACACGGCCTCCCCTTCCATCAGGGGGCTCTGGGTCTGGAAACTGGGTGAGAAGGTGTGACTCTCCACGGGGGCAACTCAAGTCAGGTTTTTGCTCCCAGAACTAGAGGATTTAGGGTTATACGCATCAAGCAGTCCTGTAGCAGGCTGCCCAACTATTTCCTTCTTAGAGGCTCATTTTCTTTTTCTTTTTTTTTTTTTTGAGGTACGCGGGCCTCTCACTGCTGTGGGCTCTCCCGCTGCGGAGCACAGGTTCGGGACGCACAGGCTCAGCGGCCATGGCTCACGGGCCCAGCCGCTCCGCGGCATGTGGGATCCTCCCGGACCGGGGCGCGAACCCGTGTCCCCTGCCTCGGCAGGCGGACTCCCAACCACTGCGCCACCAGGGAAGCCCTAGAGGCTCATTTCCTGCGCCTTGCTCACCTGGCCCCAGCCCGTCATTCTTGCTTTTCCTGGAACGTGCCAGACTGTTCCTGGGGTCGGGTCCTTGGCTTTTGCTGGTCCTTAGTCCTTCCGCTCGTGTTCCTGTGCTAATGGCTCTCTCAGCGCCTTGCTGAAAAGAGCTGCTTCTGGACCTATCCCTGGAACACAGTTGTGGGATGGAGCGTTCACGCTGGATATGATGAATGTACTCTCAAATTCCTCTCTCCCTAAGCCTATGGATTCTGTCCTGCACCTCCTGTCAGGGCATTTCTGGCATCAAAACCCATGAAATGCAGGTCAGTAGTAGGTCCAAGCCAAGCATGTGAGGTGCTAGACTACACATCAGCTGTATGTCCTAATACTTTTTTATTTTTAAATTTATTTATTTATTTATTTTTGGCTGCATTGGGTCCTCGTTGCTGCGCGCGGGCTTTCCCTAGTTGCGGCGAGCGGGGGCTACTCTTCGTTGCGGTGTGCGGGCCTCTCATTGCAGTGGCTTCTCTTGTTGCCCAGCACGGGCTCTAGGCGCGCGGGCTTCAGTAGTGGTGGCTCGTGGGCTCTAGAGCGCAGGCTCAGTAGTTGTGGCGCACGGGCTTAGTTGCTCCACGGCCTGTGGGATCTTCCCGAACCAGGGCTCGAACCCGTGTCCCCTGCATTGGCAGGCGGATTCTTAACCAACCACTGTGCCACCAGGGAAGCCCCTGTCCTAATACTCTTAATCTGGAACCTCTAGTAAATACACTATCAGTTAATCCACCCCATCGAGTGGCCCACCTCACCTACTGAGTCGCACACCCTGAGAACCTACTACCACAAATGTTCAAATACAGTTCAGTTGGTAGCTGTCAGTGGAGTCTGGAAGATATTCTTTTAATATCCTTATGGAAAATATTTATTGACGTATGAGCTGTTTCCTCTAGGGTCAGGCTTTGGTCTGTCCCCCTGGATCATGCTGTGATTGGGCCCCAGTTACGGGTCTAATGGCAACAGGGTGTGGTGGCAGAGGGTGTGGAGGACAGTGGGTGTCCCCTTGCAAGGCATCTGCGCCAGGTGAGGTGATGACAGAGTCCTCAAGGGAGAGAACAGCAGCCTGCCAGAGACGGGAGGGCAGGCTACTTCCACCCGCAAGGGAGGCTGCAGGGGACCGGGGGCTTCCCGACTGTCAGCCTCCACCGAGGGCAACCAGATGTCCCGATTCTAGGCTTCAGGGTCCCACTCCTCCAGCCAGTGCCGTACCTTTCACACGAGAGACATGGAGAGGCTGGGAATTCAGGTGACCTTGGGATTCTGCAACCCGCACAATGATGCAGGTTTTGTTTGTGTTTTTAGTGTTTGATTTCCAGCACCCTCAGCCCTGCTGCAGGTACAGGAGGAAGAGAATTTTTAGGGCCGCCATGGAAGTGTTCTGGCTGTAATACGGTGCCTTGAGCTGAGAGGTAAGGAATCGGACCTTGTCAGTTTTCTCTCTGTGCACTCACGGGGACACTCTGGAGTCACCCCACACACAGCCTTGATCCCCAGCGTCCCCTCCACGACAGTTCAGGGCAGCAGCCGCTGCGGCTTCCCCAGGCGCTTGCTGCACTTGGCCCTTCATCCCAGTCAACCCAGTCAACCGCGGGGGAGAGCTTGATGAGTGGTGAGGCCCCCGCAGGTCATGGGTGCCTCGAGCCCCACTTGGTTACCCAGGGATCAGAGGGCTGGAGGAACAGAGATGGTACAGGAAGAAGCTGCCCCCCACCCCCAGAGCCTGGGAAAAGGGGAGGGGGTTGATGTCATCTGAAGCCTAGAAGGCAGGATAAGGGGCCTTGAAGAACAGAGGCTGGATCTCTGAGGAGGGGCTGCTGCAGTTTCTCAGGGAAGGAGAAAGCAGCAGCATCGCTAAGAGGGGGAACGGGACAGGAGGGGCAGGAGGTGATTTCCGAGGCACCACCTATCTTCCAGGTCACTGGTTCCTTCGGTGGCCTCCGATCTGTGGTTTGATTCATCTGTTGAGATTTTTATTTCAATGACTGTGGCTTTGTTTTTAACTCCTAAAGTTCTTTTTCTTCTTCAAATTGGCCTGGGCTTTTAAAATCAGTCTCATCTTTGTGATTCCTTCCTTGGTATCTTTGTTTTGTGTCTCAGGAGGCTGCTGAAGATTTGGGGAGTTCCAGTAGCCTCTTCTATCACAATAATGCAAACGACTTGTAAGTACCCATGAGAAGTGCGCTCTGATCTCAGGAGAATCCAAAGGTAATGTCGGTCTGTGTTTCAAAGCCCCCCCCCCCATTAAGCACAAGAGTAGAAGGTGTTTCTCACCCCCCTATGGGCGGGCCCAAAGCCAGGGCGGGGATAGTCACCAGGACTCACCTCTGATGCCGTCAGGACAAGCTGCTGTGCCACACGCACCAGGGCCCAGGAGCCTCCCTGTGAGGGAGCAATCCAGATGCAGCGCCTCCCCGCAAAAGGACGTCAGGCTTAGAGGCCAGTGTCCTTGATCCACACCTCGCCTCGGCCACCTGCTAGCTAGTGATTCAGAACAAGCTCCTCAACCCTTCTGTCATGTTGTCCTCATTTGCTCATCTGGAGGATGGGGATGACATGCTCCCAACTTCCTAGGGCCACCGCGAGGGTGGAATGGATGAGTCCAGGCACGGAGCCGACACTCGCAGCCCTCACTGAAAACTATATTATCTGGCCTCTGACAGGGATGCCCTGGGGACAGGACGTTGACAGGGCCAGTCGTCGGATGCTCCATGAGGGTGGGCGGTGTCTTCAATCTGAGCTGGCAGACCCGTCTTCCGCTGGGCCTCTGGGAGTCCCGAGGGGGAAGCCGGGGGGTGAGGTGTCCCCTTCCAGGGAGCGACTGCTCTTCGGGGAGCCCAGCAGTACTACCACGATGGGGGGCGCTGGGCATCGTCTCTCTCAGCCTGCGGTTCTCTGAAGCCCCTCTGTCTGCGACGGGGGGGAGGGGAGGCAGCCCCAGCTTGTGGGTGATGGCGGCAGGGGCTCCTCTCCTGCTCACTCGGACCCATGCTGGGATGGACCCACTTCTTCGTACAGCCCTGTCCTTCCTTTTCACTGTGCAGGAGACCTCTCAAGAGCGCTGCTTCCAGGCGGATTCTCAGTTCTGCTCTCTCACCTTCTGCGGCCCATTAACTCTGAGCCCCTCGGAAAGCCTGCCCGCAGCTCCTCTCCCAGCCCCAGCCTCGGCCCCAGCCACCCCACTGATTCCATTTGCGGTTTCCCCCATGGATCTCCCTCGCTCCCCTGCGGGCCACCTATGCACTTAAATAATATAGCTAAACTCTTCTCGTTACACATTTCCTTGTCTTCTCACCAAGTGGACTGGCACCCCTGGAGGGCAGGGGCTGGGTGTCTGAGGGGCACTGCCCCCAGTCCCAGTCTGCATAACGTGGGGTCATGTGACAAACACCACCTCCCCACAATCTGCCCCCGCGCGCGCGCAAGCGCATACACACACACACACACACACACACACACACACAGAGTGATTGGCCAGCAGGCCGATTGCCAGCCAGGGTCAACGAGGAATTTGCTGTGGGGACTCAGAAATCCCCCCCGCACCACCCCCCGGCAGTCGCATCACTCTCCTCACACGTGGGTGGAGGCCTTTGTGCCCAAGATACATAACCCAGAAATCACCAACTGAGAGTTTAATAAATTTGCTCATATAAAATTGTATAGCTTCTCGGGCTTCCCTGGTGGCGCAGCGGTTGAGAGTCCGCCTGCCGATGCAGGGGACGCGGGTTCGCGCCCCGGTCCGGGAGGATCCCACA
>NW_006785388.1:39574-43350 GCF_000442215.2 Lipotes vexillifer | reverse complement strand
CCCCCCGGCAGGATCAGGTGTCAGGTTTGTACACTTGCTCAGCAGTTCCCCGACTGGGGCTGACAACATCTGGACACTTAGGAGGGAGGGGCGGAGGCCTGGGCGTGGGGCTGGGAAGAACTCTCTGATGAGGCAGAGGAAAGAGACCTGACTGCCGAGCTCAGAGGTGGGAAAGGAACACGGGCCCTGAGACCAAGAGTGTGGATTTGGGGGAGCGTGGAGGCCAGAAAGGGGGTTGTCTGCCCGGGAACTGCCCTGACAGTTGTCTGGTCTGTGGGCGTGGCCAGTCCTCTCCAGCCGCCGCCGCCGGCTTTCCTGCCAAACGTTCCTCACCAAGAGGGTCTCCCAGCTCCTGGGTGATGCTGCCCAGACCTGCTCAACGCCCAGCGCCACCACCCACCGTTTTGGCCAGTCTTTGCGGTGGCTGGTCTTTGTTCGGCTCCAGGATGGCCCGCCTTCTAGTTGGAGCCGCAGAGCAAATGCAGTGCCAGTCACCAGCCACCATGTGTGCCCGGAACCAGCAGCTCTGGGACCCCAACACTCGAGCACGTTCTGGCTGTGGGGTCAGATGGGGGGGATAGCCTTTGGCTTGCATTTTCTGCGGTCCCCTCCTGCACCCCCTTTTCCTTTGTGACGTTGAGCTTTCCTTGTTGACTGGTTCAAGCTCTCTATGTGTTAATGATATGAGCCCTGAGTCACGTCTTGCTACTATTTTTTTGCCCCGCTTTGTCACCTGTGTCTTGACTTTGGGGTTTGGGGTTCGTGTTGGCCAGGCATACGATTTTAGTGTTTGTGTCATCAGACTTTCCAGGCTTCTCCTAGTGGCTTCTGGGGCTTCTCGTCGGTTTGTTTGCTTCAGACTGACTTGGAGTGGTCTTCTCCATTTAAAATTATCGTGTATTAGTTACCCATTGCTGCATAACAGGTTACCCCAATCGTAGCACCTTAACACAGCCAACCGTCGTAATCTCCTGCGTGTGTGAAGGACAGGACTCTAGAAGGCTTGGCTGGGGCCTTCTGGCTTGGGGTCCATCACAGGCTGTGGTCGAGGCCTCCACTGGGGCCACAGCCCCATGGTCTGCCTAGGGTGTGGGGATGGGCGGGGGCAGCTCTGCTTCCAAGATGGCTCGCGTGGCTGTGGCAGGGCCTCGGGCCTCCACACCGGGCCTCTCCCTAGGGGTGCTCAGGGTGGGGCTTCGCCAGAGCCCACGACCTAGCACAGAGCAGCCTCGAGATAGACGCCTCAGTGTTTCTCTAAGAACTTCACCTCGAAGTGACACCCCCTCACCTCTGCTGTATTTTTATGGCTTACACGGGTCAACCCAGGAACAGCGGAGGAGGGGACGGTACCCGCTAGGGCGTAGCTTGTTCGCATTCGTGGCGGATGAGAAGGCTCCAAGGAGTGTCCTCGCTCCTGAATCTGTGTGCGGGACTCCTGGTCCGCACAGGCCCCTTGGGAATGCATCCTTTGTCTGAGCGGGGGTGGCAGGTTCCAGCCCGGGACCCAGACAGGCAGGGCCTGTGTTTGCAAGGGCAGAGTGAGTGGGTTTTCACCTTTAAACGGTTGCAGGCAAAACACACAAAAAGCCAGAGAAAGAGGGCCTTCCCTGGTGGCGCACTGGTTAAGAATCCGCCTGCCCATGCAGGGGACACGGGTTCGAGCCCTGGCCTGGGAAGATCCCACGTGCCGCCGAACAGCGAAACCCGTGCGCCACAGCTACTGAGCCCGTGAGCCTGAACTACTGAAGCCCATGTACCTAGAGCCCGTGTTCCGCAACGAGAGAAGCCACCGCAATGAGAAGCCCGCGCACCGCAACTAGAGAAAGCCCGCGCGCAGTGACGAAGACCCACCACAGCCAAAAGTAAATAAAATTTTAAAAACAAAAGTTAAAAAAAAAAAAAGCCAGAGGAAAGAAAGAACATGTGACAGGACCCCAGCATGGCCCACAAAGCCAGCGGTGCGTGCCCTCTGCCCAGGAGTTTGCAGCCCTGATGGGAGTCCAGGCTAGTTGCGCTGCCATGGGCGCGGGGGCCAGCCGGAAGCGCTTTCTCATCACAGCAGCCCATCCACTGCCAGGGCCAGGCAAGTGCGCACCCAGGCCTGGGCCCCAGTGCTCCCCGACCTCCAAGGTCCCCGCCCCCTCTCCTTCTCAGTGGGGTGGGGGCGGGGGCAGCTACCTTGCCTGAGGCTGGGGTGGCCTCTCTGTGCCCATAGGTGCAGGCCCTCCTCTCCCAGCTCCTCTCCCCACCCCGCCAGCCTCCCACCATGCAGCTGGGAAGTGGGTAGGGGCAGGGAGCAGAGAGGGGTGGGCCCCATTGTGAGGGTGCAGGCTGGCGAGCCCCTGTCCTCAGTGACCATGCCAGGTAGCCCCGGGCTGGGCTGTGATGGCTCTGCAGTGGCAGGCGCCAGCCCGGGGTGGCAGCCGAGTGTCCCTTTGGTCCCAGGAAGGAGCTCCCACTGTGGCCAAGGGAGTGGTGCCCGCCTCATCCTTCTTGCCTGGGAGTCAGACGTGACTCCCTGATGACACGCTTGGTGGCTCTGAATTTGTCACGCAGGTTCTGTGGGCGGTGAGTGCCTTTCCTGTTGGCTCTCGCTGCTGGGCAACGCCGGGGCCCTTGGCGACAGCTCCCCGGCCCCGTCCGAGGCCGCCACACACTTCTTGGACCCCAGGACCGTGGGTGTCGGGAAAGCCGGGCTCTCTGTCTCCGTCCCAGGAGCAGAGGCCGAGGCCGAGGCCGTGCTTGCTGGGCCCGGCCTCGTGGCTGTGGTGGTGGCTGCCGGGGACACCCTCTGGCCGCGATGTGGGGCCGCAGGGTCCTGGGGCTCCAGGAGACGCTTGGGCCCGCTGCAGCCCCACACTCCTGGGCCATCTGACTGTCCCCCTAAGTAGAGCCACCTTCCAGTCCCTCAGCCCTGGGCAGAAGGCACGGCAAGGCGGGCCCGGCTTCCCTGCAGTCTTCCCTCTGAGGCGGCCTGCCCACGGGGGCCCAGGGCACTGCGTGGGCGCTGGTCCTCCCTTGCCCGAAGGAGCTCTTCCTAGCGGCCTGCTCTGTGGATGGGCGTAATCAGGGCGGCGGCCAGGCCCTGTCCCCACCCGGCCGCCACCCACCTGCAGTGTTCATCCTTGGCCCTCACCCTCTCCGCCCGCCCGAGGACCTGGGTGCCTCCCCACACTGAGCACGGCGTCAGTACCTGGCCCGTCCTCAGTAGGTGCTCCGACCCAAGGGCAGTCCCCCAGCCCCGCCCATTGTTTAGCGCTTTCCTCAGTCCTGCTCCCCTGGCTGCGGCCTCGCTGGGCTTGTGGGGACCTTCCAGACACACACACACACACACACACACACACACACACACACTCCCATCACTGGCTTCATCGGAGTTCCTGGGGGGTGTGGAGGTGGCTGCCCTGGAGCGCCCTGGCCCTGCGCCCTGGAGTTGGGTGAGGCCGCCCGTGCTGGGGGCCTGCACGGGAATCCCAAGGGTCTCCAGACTACTGTCTCCCTTGTTGAAGTGCTGGGGCTCCCTCACTGTCGGGTGGGCGGCAGTCCCATCCTGAGGGGCCGGTGCTCCCCTTTCCTCAGCGGGGTCCCTCCCATCCTCCTGGGGGAGCGTGCAGCAGGGAGGGTCGGGTGCAGAGGTGTGGCCAGAGCAGGGGTGGAGGCTGGCCGTGGGGTGTGGGTGGTCAGCTCCACCATCCCCCTGCCCTGCCCTGCCCGCAGCTGGACCTGCAGGATGGGGGGCTGCTCCCAACTGGGGCGACCAGCCACCCCCCCCCCCC
>NW_006785388.1:38344-39554 GCF_000442215.2 Lipotes vexillifer | reverse complement strand
CCCCAGACTTAGTAGGTGAGATGGGGCCAGCCTGGGGGAAGGCGTGTGGTTGGGACCTCACCTCTGCTCCTGGCACCTGCTGGTGAGCGGGGCTCGGGCGTGGACGTGGGGCCTGTTGGGGCTGGGCCACCACCCCTCCTGGCTCTGGGTGGGTGGCCCGGGCTGGACGTCCTGCGTGGGAACCTGGCTGAGGCCCAGGCCTCGCACTTCCCTGTCTCCTAGCAGCCGGGGTGTCCTCTGGGGGATTTGCTCAGTGGGGCCAGGTCCCAAGCCATTTCTCCCCAGCAGGATGGGGTCTCGGTGGTCCTTTTCCTGGTGCCATCTGCCTGTTCCCCACCCCCACCAGAAGCCCTGGCAGGGATGGCGCCCCAGTCACGCTCCCACCTGACCCCTGCCTGGGCGGGCCTCAGGCTCAGGCCTGGTCTGTCCCGTGGCCTCTGTCCTCAGGGCTGTCGTCAGGGTCCTGTTACCCCCCTCCAGGGTGGCATCTTTTCCCCCCCGCTGACGCCTAGCGTGCCTCATGGCTGCCTGTGTGTGGTGTGAAGCCTGGGGCGGGGACAGAGCCTCCTGGTTAAACTCAGCCTGGCTCTGGGGCCATTCTCCCATGGGGGCCCGTCCAGCAGGCGGGGTTCGGAAAGGGTGGGAGACAGGACTGTCTCCTCCTGGCGGACTGGTACAGCGAGCAGGCAGGAGGCTCTGGGTGAGTCGGCGGGAGGGGCGCCTGGTGGGCCGAGGGGAGAAGGCGGTGCCGGGGGGGACCATCTCTATCCCGCCAGCTGCGGCTGGAGTTCTGCAGCTGAGCAGCTTCCAGGAGTAGCATCTCGGGGACTGGCCGTAGGCCAGCCCCGGGGCAGTAACGCTGGGCGCCATGCCCCTTTCCTGCACACCAGTGGCTGCCCCTGCTCTGCCTGCCCCCTGCATGCTGGGGACAAGGGGTTGGAGGCTGGGGTAGCTCTGGGTCTGGGTGTTGGGCAGCTGCCACTGGCCCCTGCCTGCTCGTCTTCCTCTCCCTTCCTGAGCTCATGCTTTTTTTGCTGGGCTGTGGCTGGGAAGCAACTGTGATCTGAATCTGAGCTCATGGTGGCCCAGAAAGTGCTTCCAGAAGGGGGGCATGGCCAGCATGTTTTCAGCTGCCCAGTTGGGAGAGGAGGCCTGAAAGCTTGAGCCTCGGCTGGCTTTAAGGCCTTTTCCTACAACCCACGGGCGAAAC
>NW_006785388.1:20852-38206 GCF_000442215.2 Lipotes vexillifer | reverse complement strand
CTCGGCTGTCTTTAAGGCCTTGCCCTACATCCGAGGGGTGAAGCTGGCTGCCACCCAGGGGAGGAGCAGGGTGGCTGTGCGGCCGCAGGAGGGACATCAGAGTTGTGTGCAGAGGGCAGAAAAGCATGGAGGGCTCGGGGTGCAGCACTGGGCACAGAGGTGAGGGGGGCTCTGAACAGGGCTGCAGAGGAACAGTGACCTGAGCGGCTGGGATTGCCCTTGCACACCGATGGCAAGAGGGAGGTAGGGCAGGACAGGCGCAGACACCTGACACTGGAGTGGGGATGGGGCAGACTCTGTGGCCAGTGCCTTGAATGCGTCCACCTGCTGCCACCTGCCTACTGAGGGGCCTGGAGACTCACAGCCTGCCCCCCTGGGGTGGGGAGCCTGATGACAGTCCCTCCTCGGGGGATGGTGGCACGTTTAAGCTGTCTGCGGGATGGCCAGGGCTTGCTGTGATTTCAGGTCCTGCTTATCTGGTCCTCCCACCCAGCACTTTACCTCCTGTAGCCTGGCCATGGCCTGGCCCTTCCCCGGGACAGCATCCGTTGCTGGTGGGGTCTGGGATAAGCACACTAGCGTCAGGCCCTGTTCTGTGGGCACGACACACCCCTTGCCCCACATTGGTCTGAACTCAGGGAGGCAGAGAGGAGGCCAGTGCAGATGGGACCCGAGTAGGGACCCCCTGGGTGCCAGGGCAGTGGGAGGGGGCCGGGCCTGGAGATCCAGCAGCCTGTGGTCTGGCCCCGTGCTTCCATGCAGCCTGTCCACCGTGTCAGCACTCTTGCCAGAAAGCTCGAGCCACCCTCAGGAGAATGGAAGCAGAACTTTATTCCTCTTGGCTAGAGAAGAGAACTAGCGGGTGGTTGTGCACAAGACCCCCACCCCTCACCCCTCCCAGGAGCAAAGAAGACAGGCAGGCTGCCTCTGCTCGCCCCTCTCCTTTGCCCAGGTGGAGGCAGGGGAGCGCAGCACAGGGCAGGGTCAGCTGCGGTGACAGGGTGGCCAGGGCTGGCCAGGGCTGGGGCGGGTGCTGCTTGGGTGGCGGAGGGCGGGCGCAGGGGCACTTCTCATCCTGGGAGCTGCTGGCTGGCACGGACACAGAACTCAGGGCACCAGGACGCGGTAGGGGCTGCCTGGGATGTGCTCGTCACCCCATTTGACCACCAGCGTGTACTCCCCCTTGTCCTTGAGCAGGTAGGAGACGCTGTAGAGCCTGCTGCCCACATGCTTCACCAGGATCTCCTCACAGGGTGTCCGGGGCCCGTGTACCCCCACCAGCAGCATGTTGTTTCCTGGGGGTGGGGGAAGGGGCCTCAGTGCCAGGCCCCAAGTCCCTCCCCTCAGCTGTGACTGCGCTGACTCCCTTCTCCTGTCTTGTATCCTCCCCTTCCCACCTCGTCGCCTGTTTTGGAGTGACAGCCCTTTCTAAAGAGCTGCCAGCAACCCCCCCACCCCCACCCCGGCAAGACCAGCAAAGGAAACTCCAGCTCCTCCAGGGCACTTTCCTGAAGGGTAGAGGAGACAGCAGGGAGGCTCAGGCTGGAAGTGGCCCGCTCCCAAAGGCATTCCCACCCCCCTCATTCCCCTTCCCATGTTCCCAGGCATTGGCTCTCTGCTCTTATTTCTAGCCTCATCTTCTGGAACCGGGCTAGGGCCTGGACGCCCACCTGCTTTGCTGCAGTCCACTGTGAAGCTGCTCTTCTGGCCCATGTAGGCCTTGCTCAGCCCCACGCCCTTGGCCAGCACCTTGCTGGCGTCGGTGGGACCTGGGCCTGGAGCCCCATGCTGGGGGGCACTGGCAGTCTTGGTCAGGGAGTCCACAAACACTGATGATGTCTCATGGAGGCTGTGGTTGCTGACCAGACGGTGACCTGCAGGGCAGAGCAGGAGGGGCTAAGAGGTGGCCAGAGTGTCGCGCACTGGGCTGGGTAGCCGCCGTCTGGTACAAGGCTCACCTGTAACTCTGGCCTTGAAGGGGCTGCCCCCAATGTGGTAGGGGCCGCCGTACTTGATGGAGATGAGGTAGCTGCCAGGTGCCATGGGGGTGTAGGTGACGCGGTAGCCCTCAGGGCACTCCTGGCAATCCATCTTCACCTTGGAGGGCCCGTCGATTGTGACTGAGAGGGCACCAGCGCCCGCATTGCTTGTGTTCACGATAAACTCAGCTGGGCTCCCTGGGGGCACGGGAGGTTAGGCAGAGCTGGCCTGGCCTGTTTCCCCACCCCAGCCCCCCAGTGTAGCCTTGTCACCTCCGCACGCCTCCTGTTGTCACTGAGAGCTCGGAGGAGGGACACGAGCAGTTGTGTTCATACACTGGAAGCTGCACCCACTGACCTACCTGTGACGCCGCCTTCCAGGCCAGCTCCGTAAGCGGACACCAGGCCTGGGTCCCCTCCATGCCCAGGCTCCCCAACTCTGATCTTGAAGGGGCTTCCAGGGATGTGGGTGCCATTGAACTTGACATCAATCAGGTAGATGCCATTCTCCCGTGGGATAAAGCGCACGGCGTACTTATCTGAGGGGCAGAGGAACACGCCGTGGGCCTGGGGTCTCTCCTCCAAAACTGAGCAACTGGCATCGGCGAGGGGCTTCCCTTGCCTGACAGCGTTGAGTCCAGCAGGTCTAGGGGGCCCACTCAGCTTTTTCTGGAGACCATGCTGGGCACCCACACCCCACTGCACAGACCTCCTGAAGCCTGAGGGGTGAAGCTTTAGATGCCCAAGCTACCGATAGGACTCATTTGGACTGGAATCTTTTGTAGGCAAAATGCCTGCCTCGATGCCTCCTTCTCCAAAGGTTACCATGAGTGCCTTATCCCCCACGTGTTCACTGGGGCCCAGAGACAGGCGGGAACTTGCTTGAGGTCACGTGGCTGGGAAGGGGCAGGATGAGGCTGTGAACCAGTGAAATTGGGCTGGGCAGCTCCTCCCACCCCCAGGGCTGTCCCCAGGTTCCAGGCCTTGGCCAAAGGCCTGGGCAGCTCCCATCACTGGACTTTGGGTCTCTCCCTCAAGAGACTGCACTATACGGCCTGCAGAAGGCGTCTCCCTTCCTAGCAGCACGGCTGCTGAGCTAGGTACCCCAAGGGCTTGGGTCACAAGCTGGGGAAGCCCCGCCTGGCTGGAGGAGCCCAGGCCTCTGGGCCCTGTCTCGGCTGCTTCCGGAGTCTGTGCCTGCCCTTTGTACTCTCAGCCTGCTTCCAGCCAGTGGGCCAGGCCCGGGGGAGGCCCACTGCTCCCAGTCGGGCCAGGGCAGACGGCTGGCAGGCCGGGAAGGGACAGGGCCTCACCTTGGTCGATCTCTGTGACATAGCACTCCTCCAGGGCTCCTGAGGGGCTGTGCACCTTGGCATCGATCGCCCCCTTGGCCCCGTTCAGGCTGACTGCAAAAGAGGCTGGCTGGTTGACCTTTAGCCCTGACTCCTGGAAGCACAGCAGACGCGGTTAGGGGCTGGGGCGGGGCAAGGGAAGGAAAGGGCTCCAGAAGCAGGAATCCCACCGGGTTGCACTTACCCATCTGGCGTCCAGCTTGGTTTAAAGAGGGAGAGCCATGGATTCTCGAGGGGCAGCAAGCTACAGGCACACACCCCCACTCCCAGACCCACTCTCTACAATCACACACCGGGCGGCAGGAAGGGGGGTGGCCCCGCCCTGCGGGCAGCACTCAGCCCTGGCAGGCTGTCCCTCTTTAAACCTCAGCCCTGGTGCTCAAGGGGCACAGGCTTCTGTTCAAAGCCTTTAGAGCTGAGACACGAGAAAAACTCCACGCGACGGTCAGGGGTACTTCCTCCGACCCCAAGCGTGGGCTGCACCCGGCCAGAGCAGAAGCCCGGCGCCCCGAGCTGGGCTGGGCGGGTCACTCGACACAGGGCCAAGGCCTGCTCTGTGCGGCGGCTCTGGTCTGGCCGGGCCCAGGAGCCCCAGGCGGGCGGTTTCTCTCGGTGCCTCACCTGAAGACTAGAAACAGTAAGGCGGCGGGCGTCACCAGACGGAGAAGCCACAGGCACCACAAAAGGGCTATCGGGGATGTGCTCCTCGTTGAACTTGACTGAGACCTCGTAGTCACCTGAGCAGGGAGAGAGAACAGAGGGCATGCCGGGAGGTCCCCACCTGTCAGCATTCGAGCCTGCCACCTCCTGCAAACAGCCTGAGTGGCCCTGGGACCTCAAGGTGGAGGGTGGGAGCCGGGCAGGGCTGTCCGCGTAGACCCAGACCAGCGCCCAAAGCCGAGTCCTGCCTCCCAGCCCCAGCCACGCCTCAGTACCTGGCTCCTGGACCACATAGGCCACGCCACAGGAGCCATCCTTGCGGTCCTCGAAGGAGATCTCAGCCTTGCTGGGGCCCTCGACAGCAATGGCCAGGCCCCCGGCGCCAGCTTCCCTGGTCCAAATGCTGAATTCGGCTGCGGGAAGGTACAGTGTGTCCTCACGGAGGGCTGCTCCCCTGGCATCGGCCCCCGCCAAGCATGGCTGCTAGTCCCCTCCTGCCCACCCAGCCCCCGCCCAGGAGGGGCAAGAGCCCTGCAGGAAGTAGGCCTACCTGGCACTCCAGCTTCAGCCCTTTCCAGGCCAGGGCCCCCCGCGCGGACCTTGTGGGCTCCCCCTTCCCCCAGAGGCCCTACGGTGAACTGGAAAGGGCTCCCAGGCACGTGCTGGCCCTTGTACTTGACGCTGACGGTGTGCATGCCCATCTCGGCGGGCACAAAGCGGATGCAGTAGGTGTGGTTCTCCCCTTCCACGATCTCGGCCTCATGGCTCTTGCCTGATGGGCTAGTCACCTGGGCTGTCATGTCCTGGATGCTAATTTCTGTAGGTGGGGGACAGCCTGGTGAGCAGGAAACCGAGGGCCCGCCCCTCTGTTTGGGACCACCTCGGGCTGGCACCTAGGACTCCCTGGGACCCTCCCTGGCTCCTGTAGCTCCTACCAGGGATCTTCAGGCTGAGGTCACAATGACTGCCAACATTAGCCACCGAAGGGGCCCGTCGCCTGCGTGTGATGCTCTCTTTCACCCGGCCCTCACCTGTTACCTTCACAGAGAAGGGGCTGCCTGCAGGAAGAAAGCACAACCCACATCCCACACAAGTTACGTTCTGCAGGTGGACCCTGGGGTGTGGCAAGAAGGGTTGCCCAGCCATGGGGAGGGCGCGCGGGCGCCTCACCCACCAGGCACGTGCTGGTCGGCGAACTTGATGTTGGTGATATAGTTTCCAGGCTCCGTGGGGCAGTAGGTGACCCTGCATGTGCCATCCTCCAGGTCCTCTGTGTTGATATCCACCTTGCTGGGACCCTCGATGGACAGGCTGAGCCCGCCATAGCCTGCGGGAGGGACACCCCTGAGCCAGGGGGCCAAGTACAGTGGTCTCCCCCAGCTTCAAGGCCACCACCGCCTACCTGCATCACGGGTGTCGATGATAAACTCTGCAGGCTCAAAGGTGTGGCCTTCATGGAGGCCCTGGCCCGAGACCCGCACGCGGCTGGCGTCCCCAATCTCCGACTGGCTGATCACCACCGGGATGGGGCTGCTCGCCACATGCTGGCCATTCTTCTTCACGTGCACCAGGTGCTCCCCGGTCTCCTTGGGCACAAATGAGATCCCTGGACACGGGGGCAGGGGGGGCTGTCAGCTGGGGAGAGGCGTGCTCCCACCCCCAGCCTCCCTCCTTTCCAGAAGGCCCTGCTCCCCAGCCTCTTACCCACGTGGCCATTGCGCAGCCGCTTCAGCAGACAGGGCTCCTCCCGGCCCGAGGGCGGCACCACCGTGGCTGTCAGCAGGCTGAGGTCCGTCTCCGAGATATTGATGGGGATGTCAGCAGCAGAGCCCACCTTCAGGTGGGACATGCGCATCGAGTCGTCACCTGCCAGGGGATGGTCGCTGTGTGTCCAGGCACAGAGGGAGACTGCACCCACCCTGCCACCTGCCTCCTTTGGTCACCGCTCTGGGTATCACCTACCTGTGACCCTGGCAGTGAAGGGGCTGCCCGGGATGTGCTGCTCGTTGTACTTGACCAGGATGCTGTAGTCACCAGGCAGCACGGGCAGGTAGGAGACGCTGCACGTCCCGTCATGGTTGTCGGTGCAGCTGATTTCTGCTTTGGATGGGCCCTCGATGGCCAGGGACAAGCCCCCTGGAGAGAGTTGTGGGTGAGGGTGCGAACTGCGCCCAGGGACACTGCGCCAATGAGGAGAAGCCGCAACGGGCAAGCAGAGGCCGGGGGTGGGGCAGGGAGCCTCATCTGGGGAGCATCTCCAGTGTCCAGCTCCCCACCGGATGACAGTAGCCCGTGACACACAGGCAGGTCAAGACGAGAGCTGCCGCTCACCCTCTCCTGCATCCTTGGTGTTGACGGTGAAGACAGCAGGCTTGTTCACCACCCCGTGCGTGAGGCCAGGCCCGTAGGCTGTGACGTGGCCGCAGTTCACATAATCCACGTAGAACTGTAGGGGGCTTCCTGAGGCAGGAAGAGGGACCACGTGGAATGGGGGCCTCGTGTTGTCCCCAAGCCCTTCCCCCAGCCCCACGCCCCTGTAAGGTGGTGGTGGCATGCTGAGGGGGCGCACCTGGGATGTGCATGCTGTCGTAGCGGATGTCCATCTCATGCAGGCCGGCCTCGCTGGGTGCGTAGCGCACAGTCACAGTGCCATCCTTGTTGTCAGTGATGGCCGGCTGTGCCACCTTGCCCGAGGGCATCCGCACCTCCCCTGCAGAGCAATGGGGCCTGGGTCAGGGCAGCCCGTTGGCACACTCTGGCCTCTGTGGCTCCCTAGCTCCTTCCCACCCCCGCTCACCAGTGATCTCGCCCTTCTTGATGGTGAAGGGGATGACGAGGTCGAAGGGCCTCAGGCTGGTCACATCCAGCCCGTTGACACCCACCAACGGTCTTTCTGGGGCCTGCAGTGGAGACAGAGGGCCTGAGTGAGGAGCTGCAGGAGGGAAGGGAGTCCCGCGTGGGAGGATCTGGAGTCCCTCCTAACAAGCGGCAGAACAGGGCCTCCCGGGACACCCAGCTGGCCGGTCCCCGAGTGTCCCCTAGGGCTGGGAGGAGGTGGGCCAGGCCATACCCAGGTCTGCTGGCCACCCTGGGCGTAGGTGTATGGTGGGGCCAGCTGCTGAGGCCGTAATGGGGGCTGTGCCGTGGGCTGGTCTCCAGCCAGAGCCTGCAGAGCAACGCACAAGAGCTGGAGACTTTGTCATCACAGATGAGCCCCACCTGGACGCCTCACCCCTGACACCTCCTGACCGTCACTTGGAAGGGGCTGTTGGGCACGTGTTCGCCACCAAAGCGCACGCAGATGACATATTTGCCCGGCTGGGGGGCCGTATAGAAGATGTCAAAGGTGCCGTCCTCGTTCTCTACCACGTCCACGTCCACCTCGGAGCCGTCGGGTGTGCACACGGTGCAGGTCACCTTGCCTTTGCCCGCTGCCTTGGTGTCCACAGTTATCACCGTCTCCTCCCCAATCTGGATGGTGGGGCCGATGCCAGCGCCTGGTGGGGTAGGGTGGGTCCCCAAAGGGGGGGCCCAGCGCATGAGCTCGGTGCTCAGGCCGCTCCTGTCCACCTGCCGCCCACCCAGGCCTCTTACTGCCACCACCAAGCACAGCCAGGCCTCCCGCCCCCGCCCCCCCAAGCTGGGATGGTGAGTGATTTCTCAGAAGGCAGGAAAGGTTCCCCCGAGCCACCTCAAGCTTGGGAGTCCTGTCTCGGGGGAGTCCCCCACATGGGAAAGGCCCAATGGGTGGCACCCAGGAGTCTGAGAGGAAGGAAGGGCCGGGAAGCCCACGAGGCCACCGCCGCCATCAGGGCACAAGCATTTGCTGCCACCGCCCCCACCCACTTGACTTCAGCCTGTGCCGTAGACCACGCTGACCGGCACCAGCGTGCCGGCTGGGCCCACGGCTGCCTTTGCCCCTGCGGCCTGGCCCCGGCCCCCAGTGCCATGTGCGGACGCGGTGAGGCGGAGACCTGCTGCAGCGTGGGGAGCGTGACACTCGCCCTGCGCCCCCCAGGCCTGAAGGTGAAATTGGAGTTTCCTGACAACTGAGAACGTTCGCTCGACCGGAGGCTTGCAGAGAGGGGCGGCCGGGCGTGGCCCGGCACAGGCAGGGAGCTGGGAGCAGGGAAGCAGGTAGGCAGCAGGGTTAGCACCCAGGCAGCACAGCGCAGCAGGCAGTGGCAGCACCCAGGGGGAAGGGGGGCAGGAGGCCCAAGCCAGAGCCACGGCTGCGAGGTGGCGAGAGCAGAGCAGCTGAGCAGCCTCCAGGGCCCCAGAGTGCCCGAGGAGAGGGGAGGGACAGTGACGTTATGATCTGGGCTCAGCCGTGGAGGCTCGGGGGGGCTGTAGTCTGTGAGGCCTGCCAGGGAAGCAGCTGGGAGCACCGGACCAACTCGAGGGCTGAGTGCAAGGGGGTCCCCCGGCCAGCCTGCCACCGAACTCTCGTGTCCGCCGAGGGCTCCCACTTCGCGCAAGGGCTCCATGCTGGCCTTCCGCGGCTCTCCTGAGCTCTACACCTGGCCCCCCCTGCCCTGGGAGGCCTCACCTCGCACACAGCCACACCTGGTCTCCCTGGCTCAGAGCCTGGACCCGCCACCTAGCTAGTAGCTCGGGCCCCAACCTCACAGTCAGCCCCAACTCCCCGCTTTCCCTGCCCGGCGCCCAGCCCCTCAGCTGCTCCATCCTCAAAGTACCCCCCCACTTTGGCTCCCCCTCAAGCCCCACCACCAGCAGCCTAGCCCAAGCTACCCCTCCGACTGGTCCAGAGGTGACTTCGGTTCCCCAGCTGGGTGCCCTGTCTCCATTCTGCACGCGGTGGCCAGGTAAACCGAGACCACTCCCTCAGCCCAGCTCTGCCCCTGCCTCTGCTCCCCCCCACCCCGGCTCTACCCCCTGCCCTAGGCATGCAGGGCTGGCGTCTCAGACCCTGAGGCCTGCTGTCCAAAGTCGTCGAGCCCCTGCCGTGGAGCCCCAGCCACCCTCTAACTTTCTCCCTGGCTGCCTCGGCCAAGGTCCAGGCCAACAGCCTTCAGAGGCTCCCGTGTAGTCGTTGCCTCTTCTTGGTGTCCCTGGCTGGGGCTGGCTCTCCCCTCCCATGCCTGAGCAGGAGAACCTCTGTGCCTGGTTGGGGACCATCTGAATAACGTCACTGCTTGGGGAATGGGGGGAGGGAGGGGGGAGGGGGAGGGGGGGCCACCGAGTGCACTTTGGGGCTCTGAGGCCGGGCCGGGCCCCGCCATGCTGGCCGCCCAAGCAGTCGACGCTGGTGCTACGGCACTACCAGCCAGCCCCACCCACTCATGCAGCCTGCACCTCCCCCGGCCTGGGACGCAGAGGCCCCCGGGAGGTGGGGATGGGGGTCTGTGGATCCGGCCGGGGCCGGGGACTCCCGCTGCTTGGGGGAGACCCCACGCGAGAGCCCTGGACGCAGAAAGAGGAAGTGAAAAGAAAGGGCCTGCTGCCCGCCCCCGGGACTTCCCCGGGAAGCCAAGATCCCCAGACCCCAGAGCCCCCAGGGGGGTGCCTCTCAGGATGCACCTCACCCCAAAGCTCTCAGCTGCAACCCGACTTCTCAGATGGGGAAATGGAGGCCCAGAGAGGGGGAGGGCCGGAGCACTCATGCTCAGCTCCGGAAGCCTCCCTGGGCCCTAACCCTCCAGTTCCCCCCTCTGTCCCTGCCAAGAGCTGCAGCTGGAACTGTCCTGGGAATCAGCATGGAAGAGGAAAGGAAGCTGCCCTCCGGGCAGGAGGGGCATTGGGAGTGGCCCCAGCAAGCAGCTTACCTAGCCCGTGACCTCCGATTGACACTGAGGTGAGAGGGCAGAGAGCAAGGAGAAAGGTCAGGTGAGTCACTCAAGGGGGCGGCCCCCACTCCCACACGCCGCCCCAAGCAGCGAGCCCTTGCACACAGGCACACCCAAGCCCCGTGCTGAGTGCCGTGGCCGCTGGCGGGCTGGCTCACCTGTGACGGTGCACTTGCTGGCATCCCCAGTGGGCACGGCCCGAACGCGGTACGGGGAGAAGGGGATCTCATCACCACCATACTTGATGAGAATGGTGTAGCGGCCCGTCACGTCTGGCACGTAGGCCACCGTGTACGTGCCGTCGTGGTTGTCTTGGATGTGCGTCTTCTTGGGCTTGCCCTCAGGGTCCTGTGTGGCAGAGCACAGGGGAGGCAGTTGGCCCAAGCCCAGCCAGGCCTGGGGTTCCCTCAGGCCCTCAAAGGACCAAGCGTCAAGCACCACTGCTGCAGGGACAGCCTCTGAGATGGCTGCCTGCATCCACCACTGTCCTTTACTTCCCCACGGGCAAGGTCCAGAAGGGAAGCCCAGTGACCCCCCCGGCCCCCTGTACCCTGCGTGATAACAGGCAGGGGCAGGGACTTGGCATCCATCCTGCTTTACCTGCACGAGGACCTCTCAGCTCCCATCCTCTACCCCAGGGCCTGCCCTAGCACTAGGATGAGCTCCCCCAAAGATCTCAGAGTCCTAGCCTTATACCTGGCCCCAGAGAATGTTACAGACAGAAAAGCTGAGGCACTAAGGGCTTTGGTGACATCAGAAGTGAGCAAGTGCGTGCGTGGGGAAGCCTGTGTCTGTCACCACCATCCTAGAGGCGGGGGGCCTGCCCTGGCTGGCACGGCTTCTAAGGGAGACCAGAGAGCCGGACTGGCCCATCTGTCCCAAGTCGCGGACCCCGCGCTGCACCCCGCTCCAGCCTGGGCCCCTCCCCTCCCTCGCCTTCCCTGTGCCCGGAGCTGCAAAACGGCAGGACCAGGCGGCCACCCGTGCGGCCAGCTCACCGTGATCTGGACCGCCAGCAGGCCCTCCCCTGCGTCCTTTGCGTCAATGGTGAACTCCACAGGCAGGCTGGCGGGCACGCCAGTGGTGTTGAGCCCGGGGCCGCTGGCCTTTACCTTGCTGGCATCATGCGTAGGCAGCACCTTGACCTTGAAGGGGCTGTTAGGCCAGGATGCAGTGAGCGGTCAGGGAGGCTCTTGGTGCCCAGCCCAGGCCCCTCCCCACATGCAGAGGGCCCAGCCTCTTACCTTCGGGGCACCTCTTCTTCCCCATACAGCACCGAGATGCTGTAGGGCCCCTCACGGCTGGGCACATAATTCACGGTCTGGGTGCCATCGGCATTGTCCACCACATCCACTGGCTCCACCAGGCCTGGCCCCAGTCCCACAGACAGAGCCTTAGCCGGTGCCCTGGGCCCCTAGGCCCACCACACTAGAAAGCCGAGTCTGGGCCACGCACCCAGCCCTCACCCCAGGGGGCCTCGACTTGCCCTCACCTGCCCGTCCCCAGAACAGCCCTGAGCCCCTGTGACATCTCAGACCCTTGCTCGCTCTACCTCCCTCCCACCTGCCACATCTGCTCAGTGGCCGAGTCCTGTCTGTTCTGCCTCCTTTTTGTCCCCTGCCCCAGGGCACTGGCTCTGGGGTCACCTGAGGCTCCTCCGTCAACTGCCCGCCCACCGGCCCCGCCCCGTGCTGGGTCCCCTCCCTCAGAGGACCGCACTCTCCTGACCTGACCCCCACTCCCAGGCACAGGAACACTCACCTTTGGGCCCCTGCACTTTGACCTGCAGCGGGGCCACGCCAGCCTTGCTCGTGTCCACCTGGAAGGACTGAGGGAGGTTGGCACGGACCGTGCCTGGGCTCAGGCCAGGCCCAGAGCACTTGACCTTGGACGCGTCTGTCACATCATGCACAGGGACCTTGAAAGGACTGCCTGGAGGCGGGCAGAGGGATGGCAGCTGTGTGAGACAGAGTGGAGGGCGGACAGGTGGTCCCAGCCCGGCCCCAGCTGACCTGCCTCCTCACCTGGCACCTGATGGCCGCCGTAGGTGACGTTAAGGCTGTAGGTGCCGGCCTCATAGGGGACGTACTCGACCGAGCAGCTGCCGTCCTTGTTGTCCATGCAGGACATCTTGGCCTCGGAGGGGCCCTCTACAGCCAGGCCCAGGCCCCCTGTGCCAGCTCCCCTGGTCCAAAGAGACAGCCCGTTATCCCCTGGGTTCCAAGGCCCACTGCAGCCCCTGCCTCCGGGCCTCTCGCTCACCTGGTCTCCACGGTGAACTTGTTGGGCTTGTTGGTGGTGCCGCTTTGGATGCCCGGCCCATGGACACGCACTCGGGAGGGGTCACAGCCCTCGGTCACGGGTACCTGGAAGGGGCTGCTGGGCACAGGGCTGCCGTCGTAGGTCACATCCACAGAGTGGAGTCCTGCAGGAGGGCAGGCTGGGTCAGAAGGAGCCCAGGTCGCCCTGCCCCCACCCCCGGCCCATCCCTCCAGCGCCCCAGCACGCACCCTCCTCGTAAGGTGTGTACTCCACTTTGTACGTGCCATCGCCACAGTCCTGCACGTAGGTCTCGGTCAGGTTGCCCGAGGGGTTGGCCACGCGAGCCTTGATGTGCGGCCCTCCGGTCTGCGTCAGAGCCCGGGCATCCACACTGAACTCAGTGGTGGCTTCTCGGAAGACACCTGCAGGGGGGCAGGGAGAGGAAGAAGAATGAGGCTCCCGGGGCCCCGGCTCCCGCTGCTCCCATGCTCTGTGGTGGGAGGCCTCTCACCTTGGCCCTCAATCCCGGGCCCATAGCACTGGACGCCTGAGGTGTCCACTGCGGGCTCCACCTGCAGCTTGCTGGGGAAGTTGGGCACAGGCTGGCCGCCGTACTTGATGGTGACAGTGTAGGCCCCGGGGCACAGGGGGATGTAGGTGATGGTGTGCGTGCCGTCGCCGTGGTCCTGGATGTGCACCTCGGCTGGCAGCCCCGCCTCGGAGCAGATCTCAATGGTCAGCTCTGCGCTGCCTGCACTCGAGCAGTCCACGTGGAACTGGCCTGCCTCACCGGCGGTGGCCCGCTCCAGCCCGGGGCCCGAGCACTTGACCTTGGATGGGTCAAAGCAGGGAACCACGTGGGCCTTGAACGGGGAGCCGGGGATGTGGGTGTCAGCGAACAGGATGTTGATGTTGTAGTCCCCGGGCTCCGTAGGCACATAGGACACAGAGCATGTGCCATCCCCGTTGTCCAGGCACTCAAGCTGGGCCTCACAGGGGCCCTCCACTGTCAGGCCCAGGCCGCCTGTGCCGGCGCCCTTGGTGTCGATGGTGAAGCGGGCAGGGGAGCCTGCACTGCCCCCCTGCAGCCCCGGCCCAAAGGCTTTCACCTGAGGGAGGAGGGGCAGGTCAGGAGCCAAAGCCACGCCACCTCCCTGACCCTTGACCCTCAGACCCTCAGCCTGACTCCGTCTGCCTCCTCTCGTTCTGGCTCCCCTCCCCCACCAGGCAGGCACAGGCAGGCCTGAGCAGGGCCACCGCTCAAAAGGACAAAAATGAGAAGGGGTGAGGGCGAGTCTGGAGAAGAGAGGGGGTGGCGCCTACACCCCAGTTACCTTGCTAGGCTTGGTGGGGGGCACAGCTTCGAGAGAAAAAGGGCTTCCAGGCACAGGCACGCCGTCGTAGGTCACCTCGACCTCATAGGGCCCCTCCTCACGGGGCACAAAACGCACCACGCTGTTGTCAGCCCCTAGGCCTGGCTCCACCTTGCAGGGCACTGCTGTCCCCGAGGGGCCCACAATCTTGGACACCACTTTGCCTTGGCCGCCGGCACCCTTCGACTTGACTGTGAATTCCTGGTCTCTGCCAACATCCACCTCTGTTGACACGATGGAAGGAAGGGGAGAAGGGTGGCACGGGCCCAGGCGGCCCCGGGGCATGCTCAGTGGCTGGCTGTGACAGGCCCCAACTACTTACTCTCTCCCAGGCCAGACACCTTGATCTTGCTGAGGTCCAGGCTTGGAGACACCGCCACCGAGAAAGGGCTCTTGGGGATAGGATCCCCTCCATAAGTGACACTGACACCCACTGGGCCCTGGGAAGGGTACAGAAGGGCAGGGTCGTGGGTCACGGCCCTTGTCCCCCTGGCCTGGGGCTTCCCAACTTGGGCATGGGGAGGGGCTTCAGAGACAATGGCTTCTCTCTGCTACTGCACCCCTTGGACTTCCATGCCTTCTCTCTCCCAGGTGGGAAACAAGAGTGGGCGGGAAGCCCCCTGGAGCTGCCCACCCAGCCCACCACGTGAGGGGGGCCCACGGGCTTAGCAGGTGTATGGACAGGCGCGGTCACAGCGGGTCAAGGTAGCTACCTGCTGCACAGGAGTGTACTTGACGGTGTAGGTATTGTCATGGTGGTCAACGAGGTCCACATCACGCACCGCGTCCCCCTTGGCCAGCCCCGAGAACTGGACATCTAGCTTGCCTTTGCCGGCGGCTTTGGCATTGACTGTGAAGTGCGTGGGTTTGCCTAGCTCGACACCTGAGGAGACACAGCTACCCTGTAGGGGCACCTTGCCCCACGCCCCCTCGGGGCTCCCCAACCTCCCCATGGGGTACTCATCCTCACCGGTACGACTGAGGCCAGGGCCCTCGGCCTTCACCTTGCTGGCGTCATGGGAGGGGTCCACCTTGACCCGGATGGGGCTGGTGGGCGTGGCCTGAAGGGGGCGGGAGGAGGAGGGCTGAAAGGAGAGCCACACCCCAACACCCAGCAGCATTAGGGGCCGGAAGCACCAGCACCCACCTGGTCGGCGAAGAGGACCATGATGGTGTAGCTGCCAGCCCCACGGGGTGTGTACTTGACCGTGAAGGTGTCGTTGTCATTGCGGATGATGTCGAAGTCAATGTCGGCCTCGGCGGGGCCCACCACGCCGGGGGCACACTTGATGCCGATGCTGACGTCACCTGCGGGGGAGGAGGGAGTGGAGGCTGGGACCTCACGGGGACGCCTCGCCCACTCGCCCACCCGCGCTCTCGAGGCAGGGCCTCACCCTGGCCGGCCTCCGTGCAGTCCACAGTGAAGTAGGTGGGCTCGTGAGCCTTGAGTCCCGTCTTGGCCACTCCTGGGCCGTACACCTTGACCTTGTTTGGGTGGCTGCCGGCTCCCACATTCACCTGCAGGGCACGGGGGCAAGTGCAGGGGCATGACCAGTCTGGAGGAGGGGCAAAATGGCGTGACCACCCTGGGGAGTGACATGTAAAGCAACCATATGATGCTGCAGTGCCGCCACCCTTCGCCATCTATGCAACCAGAGCAATGAGATCGCTCGTCTGCACTAACGCCTGTACTGGAACGTTCGTGGCAGCGCTGCTCACGACAGCCAAAAGGTGAAAAAACCCCAAATGCCTATCAACAAATGACTGGACACCTAACATGTGGTCTATCCACACGATGGAGCATCATTCAGCCGTAAAAAGGCAGGAAGCACTGACTCATGCTACGCTGCGCGTGAACTAACGCGAACACGATGCTGAGTGAAAGCAGCCAGACACAAAAAGCCACAGGGCCTAGGAGCCCGTCCCCAGGAAATGTCTAAGCCAGAAAGCGGGTGAGTGGCTTCTTAGGGCCGGGGGCAGTGGGGGCGTAGAGCAGTTTCTCTGGGGGACGGTGAAAACGTCCTCATCCTCGATTGCGGCGATGGCCGCACAACTCTGAACTCACTCACAACCACCGAGTTGTTTAAGTGAACGGGGTAGCCTGTACGGTGTGCGAGTTTCATCAAAGAGGGCCGTACCAAAGCAAAGCAGGCGCCCAGGGAAGTGGGCTAAAGGCCCGTCTGAGGCCTGCAGAGGGCAGGCTCACCCGGAAGGGGCTGCTGGGGATGCTGACGCCTCCCCAGGACACCATGGCCGTGTGCTTCACCGGCTTCCGGGGCATGTAGGAGCAGCTGTAAGTGCCGTTGCCGTTGTCCTTGACCACTGCCTCCACGGGGCAGCCCTCGTTGTCCTGGAAAGCGGGTGGGAGCAGGCGGCCTCCTGGTCAGTGCCCGGGTCTGGGCACCTGCCCACCCTGCCCCCACCACAAAGGGCACCCCACCTGGACTTGGACCCTGAGAGGAGCCTTCCCGCCGTGCTTAGCATCCACCGTGAACTCTGCCGGCTTGTTGACGGCCACACCCGTCTTCTCCAATCCAGGCCCACGTGCCTTCACCTAATGGGAGGCCACCCAGATCTCAGGGGACCAAGTGCTGGCCTCCAAAGACAGAGTGGCAGGAGCACACTGCCGGCGATGCCAGCCCAGGGCCCCAAAGCCCAGAGACCCAGCCCAGCGGCCCGCACCCTTTACCCTGTCTGGATGGAAATCCTGGGGCGCCTCGCGGATGTCGGCCATGAAGGGGCTGAGGCGGATGTCTTCACTGTTGCACAGCACGTGCACGGCATACTCGCCAGCCTCCTGGGGCCAGTAGCGCACATCACAGGAGCCATCGCCCTTGTCATCACATTCGATCTTGGCCTGAGACGGGCCCTCCACAGAGAAGCCTGACAACAGCCGCCAGCTCCGTCAGTGCCCTGGAGCCTCAGGAGGGTGGCCCTTACCAGCCTCTGCCCCCAGGTGCCCACATCGCAGCCTCCAACTTACCCAGGGTGCCCACGTCGTCCCCAATGGCCTCCACCACAAAGTCTGCGGACTTGCCAACGACGCCGCCCTCCAGCCCGGGGCCCCAAGCCCGCACCTTCTGATTGCCACACTCGGTGCCCACCTTCACCTCGAAGGGACTGCAAGGAGAGAGCCACCCAGGGGAGTGCCAAGGGGCCCCATCTTGGAGGGGGGCCGGCCCAAACCCAGCAGAGGGAGGAGTGCGCCACCTCTGAGCTCAGCCCGGGGTCTCACCTGCGCCCGATGTTCTGGCCGCCCCACATGATGGTGACAGTGTATGTGCCGGGGACCATGGGGTAATACTCGAAGCCATAGACACCATCCCCGAGGTCCTTCTGTTTCACACGCTCCTCGCCCTCTGCCAGAGACAAGGGAGGGCCTCAGGCCTGCCCAGCAATGGCTGGGGACTGGCACTGCCCACCCCAGCCCAGCCACAGGCCAACTTACTGGGACCCTTCACGGTGACCTTCAGCTCCCCACTGCCCGCGCCCTTCGTGTACACCTTGAAGTCGGCAGTCTCCTTCACTCGCACACCCTTGGGCTGGAGGCCCCGGCCGACGGCACGGCAGGCCCCTGGGTTACAAGCTGTGAGCAGAAGGCTGGCTGAGCTGCTGGGATCTGGCGCTGGGCGACCCCTCCCTTGCTCCCACAAGGCTGGGCCATCGGGCCACACGGGCCGGTGAGGGACGCGTAAGAAAGAACTGGAAGGGACCGTGACCCTAGGACCTGTGTGGCCCAGGCCAGGACACAGCAGGCCTCCTCCCACCTGCTCCAGCCACGCCAGCCCCCAACCCCCGCCTAGCCCCCCCTAGGAAGACAGATCCAAGTACCGTTGACCCTGTGGGCAGAGCAGAGAGCAGCAGGTTTCTAGACAGCTGGAACGAGCTCTTCTGAAGGTGAAAGCGTGGAGAGAGAGAGAG
>NW_006785388.1:16362-20703 GCF_000442215.2 Lipotes vexillifer | reverse complement strand
AGAGTGTGCCCGCACAGCGGAAGGACAGAAGCCCAGGGAGCTGGGGCGGGGGCTGGAACGGGACCTGCCCAGCTGCCCCCCTCCGAGACCACAGGGCTGGAGCCGTGCCCAGCGGGGGGCGGCCGGGACTGGCCTACCTTGGCCAACAGTGACAGTGTAGGGGCTGCGAGGGATGGGCACACCAGCGAAGGTGACATGCACCGTGTGGACGCCCTCCACGGTGGGCTGGTAGCTGCAGCGATACGTGCTGTCGCCCCGGGCCTCCAGCTGAGGCTCCACGGTACCCTTCCGTCCTGTGGGGTCCTGGATCACCACTTCCACCTCGCCTGTCCCCGCTCCTGCCAGGAGGCATCGGCTCAGATCCCGGAGCCTCCAGGCCGCTCCCGCGCCCCCCCAAGCTCTTCCCCCAGACCTGCCGGCCTCGGCACGCCCCCCTCACCCGCCGTGAAGATCTCAAAGTAGGTGGTCTTGTTGGCGATGTTGCCGCTGGGCTCCAGGCCAGGGCCCTGGGCCATCACTTTGCTGGCATCTCCCTGGGACTTGTCCACGTACACCTCGAAGGGGCTCTTGGCGATGTGCTGGCCAGCAAAGAGCACGGTGACCTGTTCCCAGGAGGGGCACACCGTGAGGGCAGGGTTGGGGCACCCTCGCCACTGGCCTCCCCTTGGGCTGAGGGCTCACCTTATGAGTCCCCGTCACCTCGGGGACATACCAGACAGAGAAGGTACGGTTCTTGTCGTTGTTGGCGGTCACCTTTGCCTAGGGTGGGAAGGAGTCCGTGAGCCGTTGCTCAGAGCGGCCCCTCCACGCGGGGGCCCAGCAGCGCCCTGCCCTGCCTGCCGGCCGCCCTACCTCCTCCTGGTGCCCGGCCGGATCCTCCACGTACACCAGCACCTCTCCCTGCCCAGCGCTTCTGGTCTCCACGGTGAACTCTGCCCGCTTCTTCACCATGTTGCCTGTGGGCTCGATGCCTGCCCGGGGATGGGGGGGAAGCCACAGGCTGGCTGTGAGGGCTGGCGCACCCCCGCCACAGCCCCATCAGGCTGTTCGGAACGGGGTGAGTCAGTTCGGTGTACACCCAGCGCGCAGAACCCGGCCTTCAGCCCCAGCTGCGCTCCTGCCATGGGACAGGCCTGGGCCTGTTTTTTAGAACGCTGGCTTGAGTTTGCCTCGGGCTGGTGTGGCGGGGGGAACACAGAGCCAGTGGCCAGTTTTGACCAGCCCTGACCCACTCCTGTCTGACTCATGGGGGGGCATTTGATAACCTGGCAGCCACGTGACTGAAGACTTCCCGGGAGCTCACGTTCAGGGAGGAGGTCACCTTGCAGGAGGACCCCCCGCCTGGCTATCTCACCTGGCCCGTAGGCTCGGGCTTTCTTCGGGTTCAGTTTGGGCCGCAGGGGAGCCCCTGGTTTTAGCTTGGCCTTGGGGAACTGGGACAGGTAGGTCATGACGGAGTGCTCATCCACATTGGGGTCCACGATCTCCTCAGGGGTGATCACCTGTCACGCGCGGAAAGAGGAGCCAGTTGGCCTCCAAGCCTCAGGGTCCTGGGACGGGCCACCTCTCCGCACTGGGCCCTCGGCCCCCAGACGGCCGCGGATGGCCCAGCGGAGCGTACCTGAGGGATGCCCAGCCAGTCGTCGGCCTGCTGCATGGCTTCCCTGGCGTTGTTCACGGGCTTGCTGGCATCCCAGGAATCCCAGTCAGGGCACAGGCCTGCGGGGCAAGGAAGGCCATGAGTCTGGGGGCCATGAGACCTGGCTGCAGGCCATCCCCACTGCCCCCCTACAGGCGGCCCCCCCCCCCCCGATGCCCCTCACCCGGGGCACAGCTGTCGACAAGGGCGCCCAGGGCCCTGCCACTCTGCCAGTCCCGGCTGAAGTTGGTGATGGGCAGCTGTGGCAGCTTGTTCTGGATCCAGCCCAGGAGCCTCTGCTTGGGCGTCTGCTTCTTGGCCTCCTCGTCCTCCTCCTCATCCCACATGGGCATGGAGATAGAGTAGTGCAGGATCAGGGTCCAGATGAGGCCCAGGATCAGCTTGAGGTTCCCGTCCACTATGGCCTTACTGTCTGTAAGGGGAACGAGCGGCAGCGCTTGGGCGGGCAGGGCCGACCTGGGAGTCCCTGTGCATGCATGCGCGCACGCGCATGCGCACACACGCGCACATGGGTTTGGGGGTGGCACACATTCAGGGTGTCAGGCCACTCCCAGGCACTGGGGAATGTGGCAGCGCAGCAGGCCCCAGGGAGGAGGCACAGGCCCCTGTGGGGCAGGGTGGGGTGTGGGTCGGGGCCCATTCTGCCCAGGGCCCCTTTGGGGGTGTGAAGGAGGTTCGGAGGCAAAGCACCTGTAGACACATGGTGACAATGCAGCACAATGAGGGGGCACTGCTGGAAGCCCTGGGGCCGCGGGGACCCAGAGGAAGGACAGGAGACAGACCTAGGCAGCAGACAGGGCCAGGGGAGGCCTGGGGAGGAGCCCCCTTCCACAAAGGTGGCGCTGGAGAGTGAGTGGGATGACTGCTCTGCAGGGGCCCACTGCCCATCCCCAGGGATCTCCAGGAAAGGGCCCCTGACCTGCACTGAGAAAGAGGAAGGCCCGCGGGCAGAGAGGTTGGGAAATGCGGCAGCTGCCTTGGGGTCGCGGGGGGGTGTGGATGGGTGGATGGCATGGGGCTGGGGAAGCGGAAGCCGAGGTGCGTTGGGCAAGGACCCTTTGGGTGGAGGGTGTGAGCCCCGCCCCCCACTGCCTTAGTGCTCCCCCTCCCCCCACAGAGCCAGGCTGGGAGTTGGGCAGCAGCCCTGGCGCAGGGGGAGGGGCTGGGAGCCCCAAGGAACCGGTGGTTGGGCTGCATGGCCCTGACTCACTGGGGTCCGGCAGGGATGGCCTGCCAGCCAGGATGCCTGGCAGGACACATTCCAGGGGCCCCCTCACCCAGCCCAAAGGGGGAGGGTGGAGCCAGTGAGCCAGGGTTGGGCGCTCAGGGCCCAGCTTGGGAGTCTGGGTGGCAGAGGTCATGGGTGGGGTCCCCAAGTCCCGCTGCCTCAGCAGAGCCTGCTCAGCTGCTGCCCGCCCTCCTCGCCACCTAACGGGCCACTGGGCTACAGGCTGGTGGCCGCCAAGCTCACCACAGGGGAAGTGGTTAGGGCGGGCACCCTGCACCCCATCCCCATGGCAATGCCTCTGGGCTCTGAGCCCCACCCAAGGCCCTTCTGGATCTCAGCTTCCTCAAGCGAACGGGGGGGGGGGGGCTGAAATGCATCCCAAGCAGAGCAAGTAGAGAGAAGACCACCAGCAGGGTCATAGATTTGTATAATACAGAGTATGTTGAAGGAACAATGAGTAAAGAAAGGTAGGAAGTCATCTGGAAGTGTTCTGTCCAACTCCTGAGCTTGGCATTTCACGTTTGTGTCTGATAGATTTGCCTGGATTCTATTTTAGAGTATCCTGGGAACACTGGGACTTCTTGCTTTGAAGGGCATTACAATGATTTCTGCTTATATGATTTGTTACTCACTGTTCAAGTATGGTCTAGGCATGTGAGTCTGTGGAATTATAACATCACATCTGATTACAGTACGGTAAGTTCCCAGTCAGGCACATGGTGTACAATAGCCCTCAATTTGTTTTTATTCAATGAATATTGCTTTTGACTTATATAGGCTTAATTGAAGGGGCAGGTGGTAGTATGGTAGGGGAGGGGGGGGGGGGGGGGCCGTGGGGGGCTCTGAGAACTCAGGAGGGCAGCTCATCTTTGGAATCCCTGCTGGCGTGTTCCACCTACCCTTCTCCAACAATCAGTAGAAACTACTTGTCTAGTGAGTCAACTTGGGGGTGGGGAGAAGGGGATGGACGCCACCAAAAGGGCCATCAATGGCAGGTAGCCTCTGAAACCAGCGGGCAGCACCTTGCGGACCAGCTCAGTGCCACTCAAAGCAGAGCGGCCTTCCTGCTTCTAGGCTGCAGTTGGTCCCGGTCCCTCACCACTGCCTTGCACTGCCCCCAAATGGCAGGTAGGAGGGTGGAGTGGGGGCTTCAGGCTAGGGGTGACTGGAAGGTTCAGAGAAGCCCAAGGACACAGGAGCAGCCAGTCCTTCCTGCCAGGCTCCCACCTGCAGAATCCCGAGTCTAGCACAAGCCCTCAGCAGGCCCGAGGTCCACTGTGACCCACGAGGGGAAACACAAGGCCAAGCTTATCAGCCATCATCGGGCTGGGCCCTCCCCCCCCCTCCCCCGGTCCATAGGAGGCTGGCCTAGGCCCTCCCATCCACCTCACAAAAGAGGGTGGGAAGGACTGGGCTCAGAGTTGAGAGACTGACTGGTTGGATGGCCCCGCCC
>NW_006785388.1:13986-16323 GCF_000442215.2 Lipotes vexillifer | reverse complement strand
CCGGGCCAGCCTGCCCCCTCCCTCCCCTAATCACTGCTGCTTTCCAACATTTTTTTGCCTTATATGGCAAAGCTCTGGGAACTAGGCCTGCTCCAGCCAGCTCACAAGAGGAGAAGGAGGGAGGGGGAAGGAGGAGACCCCCCCCAGACAATTGGGGTGTGGCCCGCCTCCCCACATCCGGTTGCCCCCCCACCCAAGGCTCAGAGATGACTCAGCTTGGCTAGACTGAGGCTGGGACTGGGGGGTGGGCCTCGGCCTCGACTTGCATTCCAGAGAAAGAGGTGGGGCCCTTGAGACCTGCCCTGAGTGGTTGGGGGCACCTGAGTCTCGGTCCCTCCTTTTCTCAGGGTCAGCATGGACCAGGCCAGGGCTGTAGGGACAACTGGAAGGCCTCTTTCGATTCTGAAGAAAAGAAAGTTCGTGCCCCTTCTCTCCCTGTTGCATCTCCCCGCCCCCCCCAAGTCACCAGTCCTGGTGCCTGTCCCTGTGTGGCTCTCATCTCCAAAGTGCCTGGGATGATGCAGTAGGCCCGACCAATGCCAGCCTCACCAGCCCGGTGACACGAACACTGGGCTGGCAGCGAGCCCAGCACATGCTGGAGTACCTCCCAAATAACTCCTGCATATTCTAGATGCAGGAAAGCAAGTCCTACATGGAGGCAAGAGTTTGGCACAAGCTCGACAGTAACCGGGTATCTAAGTGACTACAAGCCGGCTCCCTTCACTGGCCAGCGCCCAAACCCATCTCAGGTGCTGTTTTGCTAGCTATGGCCCTCTCTGGCCCCCTAGTTCCCGAAAGGAAATCTAAACTTGGGGTATGAACCATCTTCACTGGGGGGCACTAGACAATGGGACCCACAAGCTCCAACCCCCTGTTTAAGGAACCACAGGGGTACCTGAAGCCCAGAGGGCCCTCTCCAAACTGCTGTAGGGGGTGGAGAGCCCCGGCCTCCCCCTCGTTAGAGATGGGGCACTAGGCGCACGGCCAGAGCTTGGCCAGTGCCCGCCCCCCCCAGGCCCTCTCCCACCGCGGGCGCAGCAGCGGGGGCGCGGCCTGTGGAGAATGTGAGCTCAGCCTGGGCGTGGGCCAGCCGGGGACCGGCGGGCGGGGGCGCATAGCGGTCCGCACGCACCGCCGGCCTGTGAGCCTTTGTTCTCGAGGCCCACACGGAGCTGGGCGGCCCCGGGGACTCCCGGGGCGGTGCCACAGCTTAGGGGGGTGTCTGCGAGGGGTCGGCCCGGAGAAGATGGGAGGACGCGCGGAGCCCCCCTCCCTCGCCTCCCAGCGCCACCGGGCGGCCCGCGCCCTCACCGATGGACACGAGCTTGATGCTCTCGCGCTCCAGGAACTCGAGCGCCACCGACACATTCTCGAGCTGCATCTGGCGGAAGGTGGGCCTCTGGTTGTGCTTGCGGTGCATCTTCTTCTGGCTGAGCACCTCGAGCAGCGCGATAAGCCGCAGCCCGTCGCTCAGGTCCGTCTGCAGGTTGGCGATGCGCTTGCTCACGCACTTGAGGTGCTCGTTGCACCAACGCGTGAATGTGTTCTGCTGGATCTTCTTCCACGGCGCATCCTCCGCCAGGTCCTTCTCGGTGGCCGGCATCTCGGCGTCTCGCGTGTCGGCGCCACTGCCCGGAGCCGCGCCCGCAGCGCTCTGGCCCGCCCGGGAGTGGGAGCTACTCATTTTGAGGCGCGAGGAGCCGAGGGGCGGTGCTGCAGCCCAAGCGAGGGGACGGCCCTTTAATTAAAGTCGCAGGCACCTCCGCGAGCGCGGGGCGATGCAGACAGCAGAGGTTGCGCTGCGGAGAGAGCGAGCCCTTTAAATGCGGGCGGGGGCGGGGCTGGGAGGTGGAGTCATATAGGGGCGTGGCCTTGGGTGGGGCTTCCACCCCACCCCACCCGTTGGAATGCCCCTCTGAGTCCCCCGGCCCAGGCGATTTCGACCCGACCCCCAGCTCCGGGAAGGGTCGTTGGGCCCCGTAGCGGGCAACGATGCGCTCAAGTCCTGCGATCTCCCTCCTGCGCTGCAGGAAACGCTGCAGCGAGGAAAGGCTGAGCAGCGTCTGGCGCTGGACCTCTTGGCTTCCAGCGGGCACACCATACAAGGGACTTTCCTTCCCCAAGGCCCCTGCGGGGGGTGGGGTGGCTCGCCCTCCCTGAGTCACGTGGACTCCGCTCGGTCCCCGCAGCCCCCCGTCGTCCCCTCTCCCCCGAGCTCCGGCGCTTGGGGTTCCCTGGACGCGCCCCAGCCAGCGGCCCTGGCAGCAGCAGCAGCAGCAGCGGGAAGGGGCCCGATCTGAAGGGCGAGCCCTTTGGAGAGCGCAGGTCTGTGCCAGG
>NW_006785388.1:10483-13918 GCF_000442215.2 Lipotes vexillifer | reverse complement strand
CCAACCCAAGGAAGCCTGTAGCGCCCGAACCCTAGGCCGCCCCCCCAGACCCCCAGACCCCCTGCCCCAGCCCGCCTTCCCGCTCTGCAGGGCCTGGCCTGCGCACCTGCGCCCCGCCAGTCCCCACCGCCTCCCTCCCTCCCCGCTCCACCCGGGAGGAAATGGGGCACTGGGCCAGGAGGCCACCGGCACTCCTGGAGCCAGCAGCCTTGGAAGGGGCCCGGGCGTGCCGTTGCGCACTGGCACAGGGCGTGGTGTGATGCATGCAGAGACAGCGAGTGCCCGCCTCACCCACCAGCTGTCCACCTGGGGCGGGAGGGGCTTCCTCTCCTGTCGGAATGGCCCCTGAGCCCAGTGTGACCAGCGGCCAGGCAGCGGCGGGGGGCGGGGGTGGGGGCTTCCAGACTCAGAGGGACCTGCTCTGGGGTTCCAGTAAGACTTGGTGGGCTCTGAGCACCTGGGTCTCGGTGGGCTTCAGGGCCGTGGTAGTGCAGAGTGGGCCCCCAGGACAGGGAGGCCAGAGGACCGAAGGGGGAAAACCACGGAAGGCTGCCAAGGCCTGTTGGGGAGCCGGGATGGTGTCTCCAGGGCAATGGGGAGATATTTGATCAAATTTAATTTTCTGGTAGATAACTGGAGACCGTGGGAGGTCACTGTGGGGAGACACTGACCGGCAAAGGCACAGGGGCAAGAGGCCTGTTGGGACATTCACTGCCACCCTCTTCAGTGAAGAGAAGCCAGCCTACTCATGGCTTTGTCACCAGAGTGGACTCACTTCCCCCAGTCCTGTGTACCTCCCCTCTCCAGGATGTTCCCTTCTTTACATCTTTTTTCCAGAAAGGCATGTCTCTGTCCCTCCTGCTTGATTCTTAGATTGACCCGCAGACTAGCAGTAATTAAGTTATCTGCTAAAGACCAGTGGGAGAGGAGGCCCTGGGTCAGCCAGCACATCATGCCCAAATATGGTTGACTCTTGCACAGCCCTGGTGTCTGCAACACCCGTAGTGGGGCTGCAGTCCCCACTGGCATCTCCCCTGCCCTCCAGCATGCTCGCTTAGGGGCTGCCTGTCCCCCCACTGGTTTTTCCTCACCAGTCGTGGTGGCATGGGGTCTAAATTATGTTTTTCAGTCTGAGGCTCACCTCCTGTGCACTGTCCACTCCTGACCACTTTCAGACACACGTGCACAAAACTCCACACTGTGGTGTCTGGGAACTGGAATGGAGGTGGGAGAGAGAGCTGTAGAGGGGGACCCGTGTGGACCCCTCCCTACCAGGCCCCATTCAAGAGGAGGTGAGAGTTGTCCTTCTGATTCCCCTGCCCCACTGGAAAGCAAGTTCCCAAGGACATAATTACACCAAGAATTGATTTTCACTCCATAACTGCCATCCAATTGGGTCATCTGTGTTCATTCCTTAATCTTCAGAGAGCAGGGAAACTGAGTCAGAGTAAGCGATCAGAAGCCGGCTCCAGCAGAAAGGGGGACAGAAGCTGGGTGCCCTGGCTTCCAGCCCTAGGCTTTCCCTATTTGGGGGCTATAAGTGATGGGGGTGTAGAGGGTTCTTGTCCCTAGGGGACATAGTACCACCACCAGGTGGCGCCCCATCCCAAAGCCCCCAGATCGGGCAGCCCTTGGAAGCCAAAATCCAGCTCTTTCATATTTTCCCTTATTTGGAGTAGATTCTTGGATGTTAGACACACCCCGCCTCCCACCCCACTCCTGCCCTCAGACCCCAGGCCAGGCCCTCCCACAGGGGTGCTTCGGCTGATGAAGAAAGCC
Organism: Lipotes vexillifer; assembly: GCF_000442215.2. NCBI lineage: Eukaryota > Metazoa > Chordata > Mammalia > Artiodactyla > Lipotidae > Lipotes > Lipotes vexillifer. The sequence continues at coordinate 12,139 of NW_006785388.1, read as the reverse complement.
GAAGAGTGGCAGGAGGGGCTGCTCAGGCAAGTCCAGGTGCAGCAGGTGACAGCACTCAAGTCCTGAGTTCCCACTTCGACAGTGCTGCCTGGAGCACACGCAGGTGGGTCTGCCAGCGGACTTCACCTGCTGCTCCTGAACCGGGTGGCATGGGAATCTGGGGACCCTGCCGCTCACATCCTGGCGGGTGTGAACATCTAGCTCAGAGCCAACCTGGGACAGGGTGCAGCCTGAGAATCTGGCCTGGCCCCCCTCCGACCTGGGTCCCCGTGGAGCACAGCAGCCCAGGAGCCAGCCCCCATGTACCCAAGGCAGTTGGTGCCCAGAGGACTGGTGTCACAGGTACCCACTGTCGCCCTCCCAGGGGGCAAACTGGCTGCGAAGTGTCCTTCCAGGTGGTCACTCACGCTCAGCCCACACAATGTTCTGCTTTCAGGGCCTTGCCTTCCTGGACAGTCATGCAGTGACCCGCTCACGGGCACCCACGAGAGCCCATATCCTGCCAAACTCTCAGACACCCTCTCTCTCAGGGACCCCCGTGGCTTTCGGCTCCCACACTCCTGGGCACACACATATGTTCCCGGGGAAACCCGGGAAGGCGGCTGCGCTCACGCACCCGGCTGCACCTGGCCCTGGGCTCCCGCTCCGCGAGCAGCTTGGTGACCTTTCCACTCGGTGCCCGCCTCGGAGGCCTCACCTGCTGTCCCTGCGGGCGGCCGGCGACCGCGGGGTGGCGCCTGGTCGGTCCTAGAGCCCGCGCCGAGCGCCTCGGGGCTCCGCTGGCGTCCGCTGCGCGCCGCGCGCCTCCACGCGAATGGGCCGCCGCCGCCTGCCTTCTTGTTTGCCGCACCCCCGCCCCGCGCCCGGCCCGTCCCGGCGAGAAAGCCTTAATTGGTAAAATCGCCCAGGAGCGGGGGTGGCGGGGCGCCGCGGGGGCGCGCCGTGAGCTCAGGCGCCCAGGCCGCCGGCGACGCCCCCCCACCCCCGATGAGCTCACCGTCCAGCGAGGGGAGGGGCGCGCCCAAGGGGTCTGCAGGGCCTGCGTCTCAGCCCAGCAGCAAAAGCCACCTCCTCCAGGGAGCCGCCCACAGTCACGGCCCCCCGCCTTTGCCCCGAGCCTGGGCTGTCCAGACAAGTTCGATTCTGCCCTTGGGGGTGGGGGGCGACAGGCCCTTGCAGGTGCTCACTGAGCGCCTAACACCCGGAAGTCCGCACTGGGGCAGGGACCCGAGCCCCGTGATGAGCCAGCGTCCTGGCTGCCGCTGATTTGGCCCCTGATGGGTGCCAGGCCTGGCCTGGGCGCGAGCAGTAGAAATGTTCTGGATTCTCAGGAGCATGATTAGGGGCAGTGCTGAGCTCTGGGCGTGTGCAGTGGGGTGCCACCGAGGGGCCTAGCGCCTGTGAACTGGGCGGGCACAGCCATGCCCCGATGCTGCCAGGCTCCCTCTTCCTCTTCTACGCGCCCGTTGCCTGGTAGCTTCGTATTCAGCTCCAATGTTACCTCCTTGGTGAAGGCCACGCAAAGCAGTGTCGTAATATTTCGCCCACAATCCTCAATAAGAACTACATTTTAGGGCTTCCCTGGTGGCGCAGTGGTTGACAGTCCGCCTGCCAATGCAGGGGACGCGGGTTCGTGCCCCGGTCCGGGAGGATCCC
>NW_006785388.1:0-10330 GCF_000442215.2 Lipotes vexillifer | reverse complement strand
AAAAAAAAAAAAAGAACTACATTTTACATCCTGAGTCAGTACCTGCACGCACACACAGATCGACACAAATAACTGAAACAAACGTTCCACCAAATGAAACCTTCCCTTACTGCCTGAAAACACTCTATTTCCTATTCTATTCTACTTCATAAAAAGAGAGAAAGAAAAGAAGGAAGGGGGCTTCCCTGGTGATGCAGTGGTTAAGAATCCACCTGCCAGTGCAGGGGACATGGGTTCGAGCCCTGGTTCAGGAAGATCCCACGTGCCATGGAGCAACTAAGCCCGTGCGCCACAGCTCCTGAGCCTGCGCTCTAGAGCCCGTGAGCCACAACTACTGAGCCCGTGTGCCACAACTACTGAAGCCTGTGTGCCTAGAGCCCGTGCTCTGCAACAGGAGAAGCCACCGCAGTGAGAAGCCCGTGCACCGCAATGAAGAGTAGCCCCCGCTCGCTGCAATTAGAGAAAGCCCGTGCGCAGCAACGAAGACCCACCGTGGCCAAAAATAAATAAAAAATTTAAAATACCTTTAAAAACAAAAAGAAAAGAAGGAAGGGAGGAAGGGAAAAAGGGAGAAGGAAGGAAGGGGGAGGAAGGGAGAAAGAAGTTTGGTCACACCTGCTAAAGTGCTGGCTCTGCTGGCAATGACCTTTCCACCTTGACCCATGGTGGGATCTCCTCACAGTACCTCGGCCTTTGTCTCTCCCTGCTCCATCTACTGGGACCCCGTCCCCACAGCACTGGGTTGTCCTCACTTGATAGATGAGTGGCCTGAGTTTAGATCCATGAGGTGGCTGTGTTGCAGCTCATGGCCAAGGCTGTCCTTCAAGGAGGGAAACCCACCTACCACAGGCATTGCAGTCGGAGTCAGGGGTACAATAGGTGGGGTAGCAGGAAGGAGACACCTTCATTTTAATTTTCTCTTTACACTACTATCTCCCTCCCCTCCCCCCACACCCCTGAGACACACACATCTCGGGGTCTCTACTTCTTCCAGGTCTGGGGGAACGGTTTATACAGCACCAGCTCTTCCCTGGTAAAGACCGTAATAAAGACTTTTTCTCCTTGCGTTGAAGGTTCCTGAAAAGCACTAGAACCAGCTCCATTCCCACTGCCAAGGCAAGCTGACTCTCCAGCTAGCCGTGCCAACAGTCCCAAGGTGGACGGATGTGTTCTAGGGCTGGAAAACAAGGTGTTAATTGAGAGACTTTTGGTCAGCTAACCATTGCCTGCTGTATATTGACTGTAACAATCTTCCACATGTTAATTTTCACAATAATCACCATCTTACAACTTCTGTTACTATCTGAGCAATGTTTTAAAGTATTTGATTGCCAGGAAAAACCCATAGGATGTTTAACATCCTTGAAGAGAAAAACTAAGTTTTGTATTGTACCCAAGTATTATGGTCCTGATCTTTTTAAATATTTATTTGGTAACTATTTATTTGGTTGCACCGGGTCTTAGTTGCAGCAGGCAGGCTCCTGAGTTGTGGCAAGCATGTGGGATCTAGATCAAAACCGGGCCCCCTGCATTGGGAGTGCAGAGTCTTAACCACTGCACCACCAGGGAAGTCCCCTTAAGGTTCTTATCTTAAAGAAAACATTAATAGCTCAATGAATAATAGCCTCCTTGGACCTGACTGTTGAGAAATGCATTCATGTTGATCTTACTTTTCCTTTTAATTTTTGATGTTGCTGGGATTACAAGTTATATAATATACTGCTTAGAATCCATTCCCCATTCTCAAAGGAGAAACTGTCTCCTTGTTCTTGACTTGAATCGGTGGCGCCTCCTTGGACCTGACTGTTGAGAAATGCATTCATGTTGATCTTACTTTTCCTTTTAATTTTTGATGTTGCTGGGATTACAAGTTATATAATATACTGCTTAGAATCCATTCCCCATTCTCAAAGGAGAAACTGTCTCCTTGTTCTTGACTTGGAATCGGTGGCTTCCAAGCCCCCTCTTTCCAGCAAGACTCCCCTCAAGGCCCCAGATTTCCCCTAACAGCTCCTCTGCTGACTCAGAACCCCCGCTGGGCCACACTGTCCAGGTTAGGACCTCGAGGGCTAGGTACTGGCTGGGGAAACATCCATGAATGAGTTGCACTCGGGGCCCGTGCGCAAGTCTTCTTCTTCTCTGGGTCCCCAATTCCTCCTTTATGTGACAGGCGTGGTGCCGAGGGCCTCTCAGCTCTGACGGTCAAGGGCTCGCCTGGTTTCTGGTGGTCTGGGACGGGTCTGCCTGCAAATGGGGCTGGACTTGGGCTCCAGGTGGGCTTGTGTGCAGGGGACCATCACAAGTCAGACTCCTGGTGCCATCCATGGTGGGACCTCATAGCGGGGCAACTGGGGGAGAGGGAAATAAAAGGCAGAGGGCCAAGGCAGGTGCCGGGGGAGGGGTTGTTCCTAGAGGAGAAGGCAAACTTAGAATTCCTTGACCTCATAAGGAAACAGCTTGGGTCTGTATGGGGAGGGGTGGCATGGGGAGGACAGCCTCTGGGACAGGGGCCAGCACTGCAGAAGGCTTGGAGAGGTACTGGGGAATCTGATCTTGCCAAAACTCCAAATTCCAGGAGGGCAACTCCGAGCGGCCCAGAGCCCAAACGCCATCTCCCTCCCTGCTCTGAGATAAGAAGCAAGACCCTGCCCTGCCCAGGGCTCTGCCCCCTTGTACTGCCATGCATGTCTGGGGCCCTCATATTTTGGGAGACAGAGCAGGCCTCATCTTTACTCTAAAACCCAGCCTACAGCAACTTTTCTGAGGGTCTTTGTGTGTGGTCAAACCAGGGCCCTATCTTCTCTCCACCCCATGAGCGAACCTCCATGCAGAACTGGTCTGTGACCCTCACCAGCTGGGCCAGCCTTCCTGCCTGGTCTTCTCCCAGGTACCAGCCGCCATCTATGAGAACCTCCTCCCCAGGCTCCCAGGTCCGGGAGGAGCACTTCAGTTCCCCCACACTCCAACAGCTGCCTTTGTTTAGAACGTGACTGTCATCTCCGTCCCAAATTCCACAGGGCAGCTCTTTACTGACCAAGCCCCTCATCAACTCCTAGTGACAGTCCCGGCTCCCCAGCAGGCCTTGGCAGCCTTCCGTGGTTTGCCCCCTTCGGTCCCCTGGCCCCCCCCTGTCCTGGGGGCCCGCTCTGCACTACCACGGCCCTGAAGCCCACCGAGACCCAGGTGCTCAGAGCCCACCAAGTCTTACTGGAACCCCAGAGCAGGTCCCTCTGAGTCTGGAAGCCCCCACCCCCGCCCCCCGCCGCTGCCTGGCCGCTGGTCACACTGGGCTCAGGGGCCATTCCGACAGGAGAGGAAGCCCCTCCCGCCCCAGGTGGACAGCTGGTGGGTGAGGCGGGCACTCGCTGTCTCTGCATGCATCACACCGCGCCCTGTGCCAGTGCGCATCGGCACGCTCGGGCCCCTTCCAAGGCTGCTGGCTCCTGGAGTGCCCATGGCCTCCTGGCCCAGTGCCCCATTTCCTTCCGGGTGGAGCGGGGAGGGAAGGAGGCGGTGGGGACCGGCGGGGCGCAGGTGCGCAGGCCAGGCCCTGCAGAGCGGGAAGGCGGGCTGGGGCAGGGAGTCTGGGGGTGCGGCCTAGGGTCCGGTCCCAGACCCGCACTCTCCAAGGTCTCGCCCTTCAGATCGGGGCCCTTCCCGCTGCTGCTGCTGCCGGGTCGGCCGGCTGGGGCGCGGCCGGGGAACTCCAAGCGCTGGAGCTCAGCGGAGGGTGGACAGCAGGGAGTTTGCGGGGACCGAGCTGAGTCCACGAGACTCAGGGAGGGCGAGCCCCACCCAGCGCGCGGCCCCCACCCCCACTTCCATGTCCTGGCCGGTTCCTGCCGGTTCCACGGCCACAGGCCCCGCCCCTCTTCACTTTGGGCCAGAACAGGCCAGCGGGTGACGTCTTGGCTCGCCGACCCCGCCCCGCTCCCAGGTCCCGGCGGGCCTAAGCTCGTCCCCCTCGCGCGCAGGCCCCGCCCCTCGTTCCCGTCTTGCCCAAACTCGCCAGCGTGTGACGTCTCAGGGCTCGCAGGCCCCGCCCCCCTCCCGGACGCACAGCCCCGCCCTCTCCCACGGCCCGACCGGTCCGCGGCTCTTCGGCTCTAGCGCCCTACGTCCCTCTTTCGCCTCTAGCCAATCCCGTCAGTCTGTGACGTCTGGGCTCGCCAGCCCCGCCCCGCCCGTTCCCAGGGCCCGACCGTCTGCGCCGGGGGCATCCCGCGTCGTGGCCCCGCCCCGCACAGCGCGCGCGGCCCACAGGGGCCGCGCGGTTGGACGCGATTGTGACGCAGGCGTGACGCGAGCGTAGCCACTCCTGAGGCGCTCGCGCTGCTCCTGTCGCGCTCTGAGGCAGTCGTAGCTCGGCCCGTATCAGCAGGCCCGGGCCACCCCCAGGCCTCTGCCGCCCGCTGCCCGCCATGGACGACTACGCGGTCCTGTCGGACACCGAGCTGGCTGCCGTGCTGCGCCAGTACAACATCCCGCACGGGCCCGTCGTGGGTACGCGGCGGCGGCCGGCCCCCTCCCCGCGCTTCGCCCCGCGCCCCCTTCCTTAACCCCTCTCCGCGCCGCCCCCGGTCTCGCGGCCCGCGCCCTGACCGCCCTGTGCCCCTTGTCTGGCCAGGTTCCACTCGCAAGCTCTACGAAAAGAAAATCTTCGAGTATGAGACCCAGAGGCGGAGGCTCTCGCCCCCTAACTCGTCCACAGCCTCTTTCTCCTATCGGTTCTCGGGTGAGGCCCCTGCCCCACGGCTCCACCTGGCCGCCCTCGGGGACAGGGTTTGGGAGGAAGGGGTCGCGAGGGTGTGGCAGGGGCGCTGGCCGGGAGGGGCACAGGGGAAAGGGGAGGTGAACCTTGGAGGCAAATGGCCCTGGCCCCTCCCCCATTCAGACTTAGATTCAGCGTCCGTGGACTCGGATATGTACGATCTGCCCAAGAAAGAGGACGCCTTACTTTACCAGAGCAAGGGTAAGGCAGGGGTGGGGTGGGCACCCTGACACCTTCGTTCCAGTGTCAGGGAGAACCTGAGATCTCAACCCCCACTGTCCTGCAGTAGTCCTGGAGGGGAGAAACCGAGTCACAGGCTCCCAATGGGATTCAGATTAGGGCCATCTGGCCAGGTGGGGACACCGTTGCTCCCTCTTCCCCGCTGCCCCCCCTTCCCAAGGCTATAATGATGACTACTGTGAGGAGAGTTACTTGACCACCAGGACTTACGGGGAGCCTGAGTCTGTGGGCACATCCAAGGGCTTCCGCCAGCCCTCGGCTTCACTCTCAGATGCTGACACCTTTCACCACCAGGTGAGCTGGCTGTTGGGCACCCTGTACTTGGGTACAACCTGAGGGGGTGATTGTGGGGTTTGGATAAATCAAGGGGGCTACTGGGTGCGAATGGTGGCTCCGAGAGCCTCCAGGGAGAGGTGGGGTCAGCAGACACCTGCCAGGTCAGGGCCTTTTTTGGGGGGGGGGCTGTCAGAACTGTTTGACTAGAGTTCCCGGTACATGCCCTGCACCCTTGCCTGGGATCTAGCTAGGTTTGAACTCTCTGAGAATCCTGGGGCAGAAAGTAGGGTGTAAGCATCTGGCACAGTCATTTAGCAAGTGGCAAGGTCCCACAGACATAAGGCCGGGAACCAAGAAGGGTGCTGGGGGGTGGCAAGGCCCAGGCGTTGAAGTTTGGGCTGAGGGGTGTGACAGGGCCACGCTGACCCTGCCAGCCAGTATCCTTACCCTGATTCACTTCTATAGGTTCACGATGACAATCTTTTCTCTTCTGAAGAGGAGGGCAAGGATAGGTGAGTAGTAGGGAGGGCCAGGGACTGGGGCTGATTCTGGGCTCAGGCCTTCCCGGCCTATCTGCTCCCCTCTTTGCCTCAGGGAACGCCCCGTGTATGGCCGGGACAGTGCCTACCAGAGCATCGCACACTACCGCCCTGTTTCCAACGTCTCCAGAAGTTCCCTGGGCCTGTCCTATTACCCCACCTCCTCCTCCACCTCTGCCATGTCCTCGCCTTCATCTCCTCCTTCGTGGCTCACCCGCCGTGCCATCCGGCCAGAAAAGCGGGCCCCTGGGGCTGCTCTGGGCCAGGGTCGCCAGGTCCCACTCTGGGGCCAGATGCTCCTGTTTCTGATCTTTGCTGCCTTCCTGCTGTTTGTTTACCACTCCATGCAGGCCGAGGATAGCGACCCCATGTGGGCGGAGCCCTGACGGTCTGGCTTGGTGGCTTGGGGCCAGTTGCTCTTGGAAGTCCTGGCTGGCTGCCTTAGCAGTGTTTTCTGGGGGAGGGGGGTTGGGGCTTTTCTGCGTGTTCTAGCTTGGGGGTACTGGGACAGGGGCAGTGTTTGCTTCCCCTGCCTTGTCCTGCCAGGGAGGCAGCAGGCCTGGGCCTCTGCAGCATGGTGGGCCTGGACAGGTGTTCCTCTGGAGCCTCCTGGCCCTACTTGCCTCTGACCCTTAGGGCCTAGGAGGGCAAGAACCTTCTCCTGGAGAGGAGAACATGGGTGTCGTCATTGCATGCCTCCTGTTCATTGTCACCTCATTGGGGGGGATTAATCAAAGGCCACCCTGACTTTGTTTTCATGGACAATAAAAAGACCATTTATTTTTAACGTGTGGGCTCTTCCCTTTAATGTGGGGAGGGGTTGGGCTGCCTCCTGCTAAGGCCCTCCAGGCCTTGGGCCTCCAGAATTGCCATCTGGTGTTGTTGGTTCTTCTTTTCTTCCTTTGCGCTTGGGGTAGGGATCACATGCTACCCATGGACATATTTGTGCTTTGCTTTTGGGGTCCACTCCCTGACTCGTTACCCAAAGCTCTTGTAACTACTCATAAAAATAACTGTCACACGGAGAACCCACTTGGAAATGCAGGCGAGGCTGCTTGCACGATGTCAGTTATGGGTGTTTAACTTTCCAGCAGAGGCCAATCTTGGTGTCCAAGGGTGGGGGGATGAAGAGGAAACGAGGCATCTGCTTGGTGGGCCATTTCTGCTGGAAAGCTGATTGTTTAATGCTACGGGGGAAGGCTCTCAGTACTCTGGAATGCTCCATCACCTTTTGGTAAACCAGTTCCTCACCTGGCTATATTCTTTCTTATTGCCAGGTTTTCTGCTGTGGGTATTTCATAATTTTCAAAGAAGGAAACCTAGGGTAGACTGCCACAAGAGGCCGTGCGTCCTGGCTTTGCACTGCCAGTAGAGGGCTGTAAAGCGTGGAGAGGCTGGCTCCGTGTAAACAAGCGGGAATCAGAGGCACCACAAGGGCTACTGTTGGGTGGGGGCCTAGCATCAGTCCCTCTCACCTCTGACCGGCTCCTTGCTACAGGTGGCAGGACTTGGCAGAGCCTGGCCTCTCACCTGCATGTACACCATGGGCTCCTGAGCCTTTGGGGGCTCTTGAGCCTTTGGGAGCCCTTGGCTGTCTATGGCTGCATGGTGAGCTTTGGTCAGGGCTGGGACTGGAACCATCATACCAAAGCTCCTGGACGTTTCTTTTTGATGCATCCTAGTCTCCCCATTTTTTTTTTCTGGGGGGGCGGGTGTTTTCTTAAAAATAACACAGGGCTTCCCTGGTGGCGCAGTGGTTGAGAGTCCACCTGCAGATGCAGGGGACATGGGTTTGTGCCCCGGTCTGGGAAGATCCCACATGCCGCGGAGTGGCTGGGCCCGTGAGCCGTGGCCGCTGAGCCTGCGCGTCCGGAGCCTGTGCTCCACAACGGGAGAGGCCACAACAGTGAGAGGCCCGTGTACTGCAAAAAAATAAATAATAATAACACTTTTTGTGCATTTAAAATAAAAAAGAATGATGGGACTTCCCTGGTGGTCCAGTGGTAAAGAGTACACCTTCTGGGACTTCCCTGGTGGCACAGTGGTTAAGAATCCGCCTGCCAATGCAGGGGACACGGGTTCGATTCCTGGTCCAGGAAGATCCCACATGCCGCAGAGCAACTAAGCCCATGCGCCACAACTACTGAGCCTGCGCTCTAGAGCCTGCGAGCCACAACTACTGAGCCGGTGAGCCTAGAGCCCGTGCTCCACAACAAGAGAAACCACTGCAATGAGAAGCCTGCACACCGCAACAAAAGAGTAGTCCCCACTCGCCACAACTAGAGAAAGCCCACGTGCAGCAACGAAGACCTAACACAGCCAAAAATAAATAAATTTATTAAAAAAAAATAATCCACCTTCCAATGCAGGGGACACGGGTTAGATCCCTGCTGGGGGAACTAAGATCCCACATGTTGTGGGGCAACTAAGCCCGCGTGCCACAGCTACTGAGCTTATGTGCCTCAACGAGACAGCCCACGCACCCTGGAGCCCACGCCACAACTAGAGAGAGAAAAACCCGCACGCCACAACGAAGAGCCCGAACATCACAGTGAAAGATCTGTACCGCGACTAAGACCTGACGCAGCCAAAAAATATATATTTTTAAAAAATATTTTAAAATATATACAAAAAAGGATGAAAAATTGCTTCTGATTTTCTCACCCCTCCCACAGGCTCAGCCTCCTTTGTTTGCTGCAAGCCCCACCCACCTGGCTCCCCCAGCACCCAGCCAACTGTGGCATGGACTCCCCAGGTCTCCAGCTTCTGCCCCTTGCCATCCCAGTGCAAGAGCTGAGACTTGTTTGCTTCATGGTGGGTGGTGGGCATGGGCAGGGGGTGCTGCCTTCTCATTGGTGACAATAAGGCCTGATGGTCAGATCAATGAGTCTGAATGGGGGGTGGGGGTACAGAAGAGGTAGTCAGGTTGCCAGTGCACCAGAACTCCAGGGCGGCGTGGTGAGACATCTTGCTTCAGCAACGGATCCCAAATCAAGTATGTTGGGAAGAGGGACCAAGCCTGTGAATAGAGCTCCCCCACAAGCTCTCACTACCTAGCACTGCTGTTCAGCTGGAGCCCCACCAGGTCTGGGCGGAGAGGCAAGTGGAGCCTGGGGACGTGGTAAGGTTGACATGCTGATACTCTGTGGAGTAGCTGGGGCAGAGAGGGACAGCATGGGAGCAAGGGGAGCTGGGCTTGGGCCCTCCCAGGGAAGGGGAGAGAGATGGCGTGGCCTCCAGGTGGAATGGTCCTCTCCAGGCCTCAGGTCCTTGATCTGTTCCAGGAAAGAGGGGGAGGCTAGGTGTGCTTGGCAACCACTGTGGTGTCTGAGAGAAGAGAAGAGAGAGTCCCCAGCCAGGTGACAGTCTCCCTGTTCTCATTCATTTATTCCCCAAGGGCAACCACATCCATTGATCACCATGCAGCAGAGGGAGGGTTTCTCCAGGCTCCTGAGTGGCTTAAAGCTTCCTGCCTCAGGGCTCTTAGACAGCCCCCTCCCAAAGACTTGTAGCTCCCAAGGGCTCTGGACCGCCCCCAGCACTCCCCTTCAGGCTTGGCCCCACTTCCCAGGGCTCTGAGACTACCTCCCGCGAGACCACTGAGGGGCCCAGCTGCCTAAAAGTCCCCCGAGGGCTCTGGAGTTCCATCACAGGGCAACTGAGGACTTCCATTCCCCAGGGCTTAGGCCATCCTCCCTTCCCCCACCAAGGGTTCCAGTGGTGCTGGGAACACAGCAAGGGGCAGCAGCTGCCCAAGGTTAAGGGGAGGGAATGGTGGTGGTGGTGGTCCTGCCAGGCAGGGAGGAGCCTGGATGATGCAATGGAGCTGGTTGCAATGGACCTGGATGCGTGGCTGCTGCCAGAGGTCTGAGCCACATCCCTGGTGGGGCACAGAAAGGAGGGCCCTGTGGATGGGGCAGGGGATGGAGCCAGGAATCCTAGCTCAGGATCCCACCCTTGACCTCCACCCCCTTGTCAGGTCCAGGGTAAGTAGCAGACAGTGTTGGGCAGACATAGGTCCACCCCTACCTTGACCCCCACGCTATGCTGGAGCTAGAGATGGTGGCTACTGGGCTGGTCCCCGCACTGCAGAGGACAGTCCATCCAAGAGAACAGTCCAAGGGGGGCACAGCCTATGGATCCACGACGATGGACCACCCCAGGTCCTGAGGGTCTAAAGGACAGGAAAGTGCCACTGTTACTACCCTGGGGGCTGACCAGTTGCCCTAGGTTCAGGGTGTCCATCGCTGGAGACTCTACCCCTCCCCCCAGGGTAGGCAGGACTCAGTGAAAAAGTCAGGTCCCACCCCCTGGCCCACCACTTCTCAGGACATGCCTGCTGCCTGGGGGGTGAGAGGGGCAGGCACGCTCTGGAGGCTCTAGAAGCTGCTCAGCTGCAGAACTCCAGCCGCAGCTGGCGGGATAGAGATGGTCCCCCCCAGCACCGCCTTCTCCCCTCGGCCCACCAGGCGCCCCTCCCGCCGACTCACCCAGAGCCTCCTGC
>NW_006785387.1:0-545 GCF_000442215.2 Lipotes vexillifer | reverse complement strand
AAAAAAAAAAACAGGAATTCTAATGACTCAGCCCACACAACCAACAACCAGAAGTTCTTCACCCCTGAAAAACTACAGATATATTTATTTTGCATTCCTAGAAATTATGATAAAGGTTCACATCACATTAATGCAAATAAATTCAGAATGGAGGTATGGGATGCATGGAGCAATGGGATGCAAAAAATCAGAGCACCCGTTGGTAAATTTAAGCAAGAACTGACTATAAAAATAATGAGGATGGGGGCAAGGGGTATATGAGAACTCTCAATACTTCCCACTCAACTTTGCCATGAACCTAAAACGGCTCTAAAAAATAGCCTACTTTTTAAAAAAATACATAAATGATAACTTTTTTGTACTGAAAAACAAAATGGAAAATACTAGATAAAAATGGCACAGAAGATGGAAAAGCCTCTCACAGCAGACCATGGGAGGAACATTTAAACGAAGCATTCTAAAAATACTAATCTTGTTCAGGAGGAAGACAGAAATATTGATTTACTATAGACTTTGTTAAAAAATATATGATTAAGTACTTCCGT
>NW_006785385.1:0-307 GCF_000442215.2 Lipotes vexillifer | reverse complement strand
GTCTGGTTTTGGTATCAGGGCGATGATGGCCTCGTCGAATGAGTTTGGGAGTGTTCTTCCCCTTTGCTATATTTTGGAAGAGTTTGAGAAGGATAGGTGTTAGGTCTTTTCTAAATGTTTGATAGAATTCGCCTGTGAAGCCATCTGGTCCTGGGCTTTTGTTTGTTGGAAGATTTTTAATCATGGTTTAAATTTCAGTGCTTGTGATTGGTCTGTTCATATTTTCTGTTTCTTCCTGATTGAACCTTGGCAGGTTGTGCATTTCTAAGAATTTGTCCATTTCTTCCAGGTTGTCCATTTTATTGGC
>NW_006785384.1:0-1331 GCF_000442215.2 Lipotes vexillifer | reverse complement strand
TTTTTTTTTTTTTTGGACAAGTCATAGAGATTTTTGGAAGTAATCTGACCATTTACATTTATTATTATAACAGATATATTTGTTGTTACTTCTGTCAACTTGCTTATTTTTTTTTGTTTTTATGCTTTTTTTGCTGTTTTTCTATTTGCTGTATGATCTGTTCTCCATCTTCAGTTATTCAGAAGGAATATATTAATTTTTCTAATTGTGGCTTTTTTAGTATTCTTAAACTTATGGCTATCAACTTTAGCAGCTTGTCAGTAACTATTGATCCTTCTATGGAAATTTAAGAAATTAATGCAGTTAAACTACTTCTTCTACCTCCTCTACCCTTTCCTTTCATTTTTGCTGAGTTGTTTGACAGTTTTTGCCCCACGTTATTAAAGTCAAATTATGAATTATTTTTGCATTGCATAGATTTTCTTTCCAGAATATATGGTAAATGACTTCTGGTTTGTAACCATAATTATCACAGTGGAATGGATGAAGAGGTCAATTCTGGTATTTTAACCTGTGATTTCCCTATTTGTGGAAACTAGATTTTAGATTTTTAATTCAAGTCTGGGCTGCATTAAGTGGCAGGTGAGGGATGATGGAGAGAGATGTAAAGTGGAGCTGAGGTGGATGCTAGTGAGAGGATTCTCTCTAGCAGTAGAGGTGAGTACAGTGCCTCTATACACTGCAGCTTCCTAAGGCTCTGATTTGCACAAGGTCACATATCTGGTTAGTCTGCAGAATTAAGGTTCCCATCCCAATCTCTTGGTTTCTAATGCAGTGTTCTCTCTAGGCAAGCATTCCTCGAGGGTTAGCATAAGAGGTGAATTAATGTGACGCCAAACATGAGATTAAAAAACATTGTATTCTGTCACAATCCCAGTTGGCTTCTTTTCAGGAATTGACAAGCTAAAATTCATTTGAAGATACAAGAAACCCAAAATAGTCAAAATAATGTTGAAAAAGGAGAATGAGGTTAGAGAACTCACTTTCTGATTTCAAAACTTACTACAAAGTTACAGTAGTCAAGACTGTGTGGTACTGGCAGAATGATAAACATATAGATCAATGAAATAGAACTGAGAATCCAGAAATAACTTCACATTGATTTATTTTTTTAAATTTATTTTTATTTATTTATTTTTTGTGATACGTGGGCCTCTCACTGTTGTGGCCTCTCCTGTCGCAGAGCACAGGCTTCCGGATGCACAGGCTCAGCGGCCATGGCTCATGGGCCCAGCCGCACCGCGGCATGTGGGATCTTCCCGGGCCGCGGTACGAACCCACGTCCCCTGCATCGGCAGGCGGACTCTCAACCACTGCGCCACCAGGGAAGC
>NW_006785382.1:0-211 GCF_000442215.2 Lipotes vexillifer | reverse complement strand
CCCCCTGCCAATGCAGGGGACACGGGCTCAAGCCCTGGTCCGGGAAGATCCCACATGCCGCAGGGTAACTAAGCCCGTGCACCACAACTACTGAGCCAGCATGCCACAACTACTGAAGCCCGTGCACCACAACTACTGAGCTCGCGTACCACAACTACTGAAGCCCGCACGCCTAGAGCCTGTGCTCCACAACAAGAGAAGCCACCACAAT
>NW_006785380.1:0-219 GCF_000442215.2 Lipotes vexillifer | reverse complement strand
CCCCAAACACAGTAAGTTAAGCAAAATGAGAAGACAGAGAAACACACAGCAGATGAAAGAGCACAGCAAAAACACACGATAACTAACAAATGGAAATAGGCAGTCTACCTGAAAAAGAATTCAGAATAATCATAGTAAAGATGATGCAAAATCTTAGAAATAGAATGGAGAAAATACAAGAAATGTTTAATAAGGACCTAGAAGAACTAAAGAGCAAAC
>NW_006785379.1:0-2937 GCF_000442215.2 Lipotes vexillifer | reverse complement strand
TTTGCAGGGCAGAAATTGAGACACAGATGTAGAGAACAAACGTATGGACACCAAGTGGGGAAAACGGCGGGGGGGTGGGGGTGGGGGTGTGATGAATTGGGAGATTGGGATTGAAATGTATACATTCATGTGTATAAAACTGATGACTAATAAGAACCTGCTGTATAAAAAAAAAAAATTTTAAAAAAAAAGACTAAATGCCACTAGTATTTTGATAGGGATTGCACTGAATCTGTAGATTGCCTTGGGTAGTATGGTCATTTTAATAATATTAATTCTTCCAATCCAAGAACATGGAATATTGTTCCATCTGTTTGTGTCCTCTTCAGTTTCTTTCATCAGTGTCTTATAGTTTTCCAAGTACAGGTCTTTTACTGCCTTAGATTTATTCCTTTTCTTTTTGATGCGATTGTAAATGAGTTTCCTTAATTTCTCTTTCTGATAGTTTGTTGTTGGTGTATAGAAATTCGACAGATTTCTGTGTATTAATTTTGTATCCTGCAACTTTACTGAATTTATTGATGAGCTCTAGTAGCTTTTTGGTGGCATCTTCAGGGTTTTCTATGTATCATGTCGTTTGCAAACAGTGACAGTTTTACTTATTCCTTTACAATCTGGATTCCTTTCTTTTTCTTCTGATTGCTGTGGATACAACTTCCAATACTATGCTGAATAGAAGTGGTGAGAGTGGGCATCCTTGTTCCTGATCTCGAGGATATGCTTTCAGCTTTCCACTGCTGAGTATGATGTTAGCTGTGGGCTTATCATATATGGCCTTTATTATGTTGAGGAATGTTCTGCCCACTTTGCGAAGAGTTCTTATCATAAATGGATGTTGAATTTTGTCAAAAGTTTTATATGCACCTATTGAAACGATCTATAATTTTTATTCTTCAATTTGTTAATGTGGTATATCACACTGATTTGTGGATTGAAACATCCTTGCATCCCTGGAATAAGCTCCCAGTTGATCATGGTGTGTATTTTTAATGTATTGGTGGATTCAATCTGCTAATATTTTGTTGAGGATTTTTGTATCTATGTTCATCAGTGATATTGGCCTGTAATTTTATTTTTTGTGATATCTTTGGTTTGGTATCAGGGTGATGCTGGCTTCGTATAATGAGTTTAGGATCACTCCTTCCTCCGCAGTTTCTTGGAATAGTGTGAGGATAGGTGTTAACTCTTCTCTAAACATTTGGTAGAATTCACCTGTGAAGCGATCTGGTCCTGGACTTTTGTTAGAAGTTTTTTAAAATTACTGATTCATTACCGGTAATTGGTCTGTTCATATTTTCTATTTCTTCCTAATTCATCTTGGGAGATTATACGTTTCTAGGAATTTGTTCTCTGCTTCTGGGTTGTCCATTTTATTGGCATATAGTTTTCATAGGAATCTCTTTTGATCCTTTGTATTTCTGTAGTATCAGTTGTAACTTCTCCTTTTTCTGATTTTATTGCCTTAGGCCCTCCCTTTTCTTCTTGATAAGTTTGGCTAAAGGTTTATCAATCTTGTTTATCTCTTCTTACTTTCATTGATCTTTTCTATTTTTTTGTCTCTATTTCATTTATTTCTGCCCTAATCTTTATCACTTCTTTCCTCTACTAACTTTGGGTTTGTTTGTTCTTCATTTTCTAGTTCCTTTAGGTGTAAGGGTAGGTTGTTTGAGATTTTTATTTCCTGAGGTAGACTTCTATTGCTATAAACTTCCCTCTTAGAACTGCCGTTGCTGCATCCCACAGATTTTGGGTTATTGTTTTCATTTTGTCTCCAGATAATTTTTATTTCTTCTTTCATTTCTTCAGTGATCCATTGGTTGTTTAGCAGCATATTGTTCAGCCTCCACTTGTTAGTTTTTTTTGCAGTTTTCTTCTTGTATTTGATTTCTACTCTCATAGCATTGCGGTTGGAAAAGATGCTTGATATGATTTCAGTTTTCTTAAATTTACTAACACTTGGTTTGTGGCCTAGCGTGTAATATATCCTGGAGAATGTTCCATATGCACTTGAAAAGAATTTGTATTCTGCTGCTTTTGGAGGAATGTTCTCTATATAAACCCATTTGGTCTAATGTGTCACTTAAGGCCAGTGTTTCCTTATTGACTTGTCTGATGTGTCCATTAATATAAGTGAGATATTAAGGTTCCCTACTATTATTGTGTTAGTGTCAATTTCTTCCTTTATGTCTGTTAATATTTGCTTTATATATTCAGGTGCTCCTATGTCTGGGTGCATGTATGTTTACAACTGTTATATCTTCTTATTGGATTGACCCCTTGATCATTATGTAATGTCCTTCTTTGTCTCGTTACAGTCTTTGTTTTAAAGTCTGTTTTGTATGATATAAGTATTGCTACCCAGCTTTCTTTTGATTTCCATCTGCATGGAATACCTTTTTCCATCCCCTCACTTTCAGTCTATGTGTCTGTCTTTAGATCTTAAGTGAGTCATATATAGGCAGCATATATATGGGTCTTGTTTTTGTATCCATTCAGGCACTCTATGTCTTTTGATTGGGGCACTTAGTCCATTTACATTTAAAGTAATTATTGATAGGTATATACTTATTGCCATTTCGTTAGTTGTTTGGGGGTTGTTTTTGTAGTTCTTTTTGTTCTTCTTTTGTTCTCTTCCCTTATGATGTGATGACTATCTTTGGTGTTATGTTTGAATTCTTTTCTCTTTTTTATATATCTATTATAGATTTTTGGTTTATGGTTACCATGAGGTTTATATATAGCAATCTATAAATATATATATGTGGTTATTTTAAGTTGCTGATCTCTTAAGTTCAAATGTATTTTACTCCCCTCCCCCACAGTTAGTTTTTGACACCGTACTTTACAACTTTTTGTTTTGTGTACCCCTTACTTACTTATTGTAGATATGGGTGATTTTACTCTTTCTTTTTTTTTTTTTTTTTTTGTGGTACAAAG
>NW_006785378.1:0-2152 GCF_000442215.2 Lipotes vexillifer | reverse complement strand
AGCAGGAACGCACCTAGAGTATTAATGAAGCCATTCTCCGGAAGGTTATTCAACCTGCTGCCTTTGATGAAGGGACAATCGAATAGCATGAAATATGTTGCAGTAGAAAAATCTTGAAAGTGTCCTCATAGAGACTAAAAACTTCTAACCAACAGGATTTGAAAAAGTGTAGCAGCCAACAGAGACCAAAATAAACCCCTTCAGGCCTATCTCAGTTCAACATGTTGTTAAAACATCCGAAGACCTTTCTCAGCACATATATTATTCAAAGGTCAAAAAATTCCCTCTGAAAATACCTAAAATATCTACAGGATGTTTCAGCAAAATGCCACATTAAATTATTTCTACAGTGCAGTTCAAGGCTTAGGTTCCAGAATGAGGAAGGGGGGGATGAGTCTGATATCCAGTCAGCTCTCGGAGGCCATATTGGGGGTAAGGTGGTTTTCATTGGCCTTACCCAGGAAAAAATAATTGAATTATTTTTCTACATATTCCTGAATTAAAATTTATCCTTGGGATAAGGTTATGTATCTTTGTATTGGTAACATTAATTAAAACACGTCTAGGTGTGGCAGAATACGAAGACCTTGAGTTCACTTCCTCCCACGGACACACCAAAATTACCAATATTTACAAAGCAACTATTGATGAAAATAACCTGAAGACTAACAGACAAGATTTTCCACAACTGAAAATATAAAGAATGAGACAGGTAAGAGGGGTGGAGATGCAGTATAGTCAAGACCCTCATCCCTGGGTAGGCAACCCATAAATGGGAGGATAATCACAATTGCAGAGGTTTTCCCTGAGGAATGAGCGGTCCAAGCTCCATACTGCACTCCCCAACCTGGGGGTCCTGCATCATGAAGACGAGCCCCCAGAACATCTGACTTTGAAGGCCAGTGGGGCTTATGTTCAGGAGACCCAGAGGGCAGTAGGAAACAGACTCCACCCTTCAAGGGCTTGTGAAAATCTGACACGCTCTGAGACCCAGCACAGAGGCAGTAATTTGCAAGAAGCCTGGGTCAGATCCACTTGCTGATCTTGAAGAGCTTCCTGGAGTGGCAGCAGGCAACTGGGACTCCTCCTGGGGACATAGGTGTAGGCAGCTGCCATTTTTTGGAGCTCATTCTACCACGAGGACACTGGCACTGGCAAGTGCCATTCTGGAGTTTTCCCTCTAGCCTATTAATGTTGAGGGCTTACCCACCCACCAGCCAGTGGGAACTAGATCTGGGACACCCCTGGCCATGCAGCCAGCTGCATGCAGCCCTAGCCCCAACCATCAGTGAGATGGCACATGCTCCGGGTCACCTGGGCCCCACAGCCAGCTGCCCCAGCACCCGGCCCTGCCCACCAGCACTGGCAACCTCCACATGAAGCAAAGCCTGGCAGCCAGTCAGGCTGGGGGACCAGCCCTACCTACCACCACAAGCACAGGAGTTGGCCTCATCACAACAGAAGAGTTCATGCATCCCACATAGGGGGCACCCACGGAGCATATATTGGGTTGGCCAAAAAGTTCGTTCAGGTTTTTCCATAAGATGTTATAGAAAAACCCAAGTGAACTTTCTGGTCAACCCAATAGCTCCGGTGCCCAGAAGGAAGTGTGCTGCTGGGCCCCATAAGATGTTTCCTACATAAAACCACTCCTCCAAAATGGGGAAACATAACTGACCTGCCTAATACATAGGAAAAAAAACAGAGAATTAGGCAAAATGAGGTGACAGAGAAATACATTCCAAATCAAAGAGCAAGATAAAACCCCAGAAGAAGAGCTAAGTGAACTGGAGAAAAGCACTCTACCTAATAAAGAGTTCAAGGTACTGATCATCAAGATGCTCAGTGAACTCCGGAGAAGAATGGATGAACACTGTAAAAAGTTTAATAAAAATTTAGAAAATATAAAGAAGACCCAAACAGAGCTGAAGAATACAATAATTAAGATTTTTTAAAAATACGCTAAAAGGAGGGCTTCCCTGGTGGCACAGTGGTTGAGAGTCTGCCTGCCAATGCAGGGGACACCCGTGTCCCCTGCATCGGCAGAGCGGCTGGGCCCATGAGCCATGGCCACTGAGCCTGAGCATCTAGAGCCTGTGCTCCGCAACAGGAGAGGCCACAACAGTGAGAGGCCCGTGTACCGCAAAAAAAC
>NW_006785377.1:0-817 GCF_000442215.2 Lipotes vexillifer | reverse complement strand
CGCATACGCCCTTTTTGGCCAACCAAGCAAGCTTGAAACGGAAATCTACGCTACAATGAACCCTCACTTCTCCCCGGTCAAAAAGGGTATCTGAAAAAAGTGTAAAATTCAGAAAGGCAGGACAGGCCAGGGAGAATAGGGAGCGTTGTTATGCTGATGGGCGAGATGTAAATTGCCAACACCACCCTGGAGAAACGTATGGTATTTCCTGAAACATCGAAAAAACAAGGTACATAGCCTCGGGCACTAGGCTTAGGGAAACAGAAATCAAAAAGACAGAGCCACCCCAAAGTTTGGGGCTGCCCTCTTTACAGGAACCTCGTCCACTGTACAAGTTAAATACCCACGAAAGGAAAAAATGGATCGCCAAGTTGCGGCACTTACGTGCCATGGAATATCAGTCAGCAATGAAATCAAGGTCATCTGGCCCGTAGCATCTTAGTGATTGGATTTAGGTACGATGATTCCAAGTGAAATAAGTCACACGGAAAAAGAAACATCATACGGTATCACTAATACACGGATTGTAAACATTTCTACACATGGAAGGAATTACAAAACAGAAGAGAGTCTCTCATTTAGAAAACAAACTTATACTTGCGTAAGGGGAAAGCTGAGTGGGGGTGCTGCATAAAACCAGAGATTGAAATCAGCACAGATACTGTTCCAGAAGCCAAATACATAATAGACAAGATCTACTCCTTGCTCCACCAAATGGACTCAACACCCCGTATTCAATGCATAGGAATAGACTTGACTGGTAGGAATCTAAACACCTATGTATCTATATGTATCCGTAAGAGAATCGAGCATGCGT
>NW_006785375.1:0-323 GCF_000442215.2 Lipotes vexillifer | reverse complement strand
GACCTGAGGTAGGAAATGGCCAACAAAATTCAAAAGAGGAAAATTTTTCAAGAAGATAGCATGAAGACGCTAAGTTTTACTCACTGTCTTTTAAAAAAGAGGAAAATGGATAAAAGCTCAACCTCAGGAATGATTACACTCATGCAAACGTAATCTGCAACAAGGTTTCAACTCACACGGGTCAACCGACCATCAACAAAAAGTCTACAAATAATAAACGCTGAAGTGTTTTTTGAGAATTGTGTACCCTCTATCTGCTGGTGAGATGTCAAGTGGTAACAGCCAACTACGAGCACGGAAAGGAGCTGCATTTCAAAGTAAAA
>NW_006785374.1:714975-723297 GCF_000442215.2 Lipotes vexillifer | reverse complement strand
AAAGAAAAAAAAAAAAAAAAATCCTTCCCCAAGGGCTTCCCTGGTGGTGCAGTGGTTGAGAGTCCGCCGGCCGATGCAGGGGACACGGGTTCATGCCCCGGTCTGGGAGGATCCCACATGCTGCAGAGCAACTGGGCCTGTGAGCCATGGCCACTGGGCCTGCATGTCTGGAGTCTGTGCTCTGCAACAGGAGAGGCCGTGGCAGTGAGAGGCCCGCGTACTGCCAAAAAAAAAAAAAATCCTTCCCCAAAATATAACTCTAGGCTCAGATTTTTTCACTGGTAAATTCCATCAAACACCAAGGAGAAAACAGAATCAATCTCACACAAACACTTCTAGAAAACAGACTACTTCTGAAATCATTTTCTAAGTTCAGCACAAAAAATACTAATGAATATACCAATACTACCAAAACCTAAAAAGAAACTACAAAAAAAATTACAGACTAACATCTCTGAAGTACACAGATGCAAAAATATTTAATAATAATACTAGCAATGTAAATACTGCAATACAAAAAAATAATAATACACCATGACCAAGCAGAGTTTATCCCAGGAATACAAGGTTGATATAACATACGAAAATATTAATTCTGCAAAAACATCACATAATCATCTCGAAAGATGCAGAAAAGGCATTTGACAAAACAACATCCATTCACGTCATAAACTATCACAAAACTAGGAAGAGAAGAGATCCTACTCAACCTGTTAATCATACCTTTTCATTCTGTATTTTTGATACTTTGAGGCCTTGCTGACCCTGGAGGGCTGTCCCTCCCAAGGCTAGCTAATTCCTGGAGATAGCAAACAACTCCCCAGCTTGCTTTCATATGCAAACCAACCAACTCAAAGCTCATACCCCCAACCATCTCTATCTATTTTACACTGGCTACTATATTCCCCTGCCCTAATCACCCCAGGGCCAGGTACCAGACAACTAAGGGCAGGCCCCATACCCCAAAGCCCTTGATATTATTCAAACTAGACAATCCTAAACAAGAATCCGTGAGTATAACGAATTATCTTTTCAATGGCAATCATCTCCTGATCTGTTAGCCTTCCCTGCCATACTTAAGCAATAATAAAACCTGTATTTTAAAACAACCTGATAATGATCATCAATAAAAGTCTACAGCTCACATAATTAATGGCATAAAACTGAATGCTTTCCCCCAAAGAATGGGACCAAGACCTAAGTGCATGTGATAAGGGAAGAAAATGAAAATACAAATTGGAAAGAGGTAAAAAGCTTTATAACGTGATCACTATTAGAAAAATCGAATTAAATTGTCTACCAAAAAAACTCATAGAACTAAAGTGAGTTAAGGTTGTTAAGACACAAATCAATAGACGTAAGTCAATTCTATTTCCATATACTAAGAATAACTAAAAATTGAATTCTTTAAAATACTCCCTCCAATAATATCAAATAACATGAAATATTTCAAAATAAAAATAACTTTAAAAACAAAAGACATGCAAAACCAAAGGCTGAAAACTACAAAACACTGCTCAGGAAAACACAAAGATGACCTAAATAAATGGAGAGATATGCCATGCTAATGAACAGGAATATCTAACACTGTCAACATGTCAATTCTCCTCAAATTGATCTACAGATTCAAAACAATTGCAATCATAATCCCATCAGCCTTTCAGAGAAATGCAAAAGCAAATATCAAACTTTTTATGGAAGTGCTAAGGACTTAGCAAAGCAATCTTGAAAAAAATGAAAAAGACTGAAGGACTTGCAAATCTGATTTCAAGACTTTCTATAAAGTGACAAATAATCAAAAGTTTGGTAATATAAGGACAAACAGATCAGTGTAACAGAATAAAGATTTCTGAAATAGAACCCACTTCTGCAGCCATGTAATGTTTCACCAAAGCAACCCAGTGAGGAAAGGAAACTCTTCTCAATAAAATAGTGCAGGGCTTCCCCGGTGGCACAGCAGTTAAGAATCTGCCTGCCAATGCAGGAGTCATGGGTTCAAGCCCTGGTCTGGGAAGATACCACAACTGGTGGGATCCCTTTAAAAAAAATAAATAAATAAAATTCACAACAACTAAAAGACAAAAAAAAAGACATATACAGAAGCAGGAAATTATACCCCACAATAAAACAAAAACCAAACCTTGAAATGTCAATCTTGAAATGACAATAATAATTAGTATACAAGTCCTTTCAAACAATTATTATGAATACAGTTCATAAAGATCTTCTCTTAGTTGCCACAGAGCAACTAAGTCCATGCACCAAAACTACTGAGCCTGCACTCTAGAGCCCATGAGCCACAACTACTGAGCCCACATGCCACAACTACTGAAGCCCGCGCACCCAGAGCCCGTGCTCTGCAACAAGAGAAGCCCTCACTCATCACTACTAGAGAAAAGCCCACGTGCAACAAAGACCCAATGCAGCCAAAAAATATTTTTTAAGTTACATTTTAATAAAATGGTGCAGAAACAATTATGCAAAAAAACTATAAAACTTAATTTGAGATGCATCACAGACCTAAATATAAATTAGCAAAACCAAAAAGTTTTAGAGGAAACAAAGGAAATTACCTTCATGACTTCAGGGTTAGGCAAAAGTGTCTTAGCTCACAGTAAGCAATAACTATAAAAGAAAAAACTGATAAATTAGACTTCATCAGACTTAGACATTTCTGCTCATCAAAAGGCACAGTTAAGAAAATAAATAGGAAACAACAGACTTGGAGAAAGTACTTACAAAACACTTATCTAACAGAGGACTGGTATCCAAGACATATAAGGACCTTCTGCAATGCAAAAAAAAAAGAAAGAAAGAAAAAAACACACAAAGAAAAAATAAGGAGAGAAAGAAGGAAAAAGGCTAAAGCTTTAAACAAACTCTTCCCAAGAGAAACACATGAATGGTCAATAAGCAAATTAAAATGTGTTCAATATCACTGGTCAATATGAAAATACAAAATAAAACCACAATAATACCACTTCCAGTCAAGATGGAATGAAAGAGACCAGATTTAGCCTTCTTCATGAAATAATAAAAACCTAACAAAATGTATGAAACAATAATACTGAAGATTTTAGACATGTAACAAAAGACAGTGATCCCTGGGAGACAAGAAACAAATAACACAAGCATACATTTGCCCAGCTTACTGCCTTGAGAGTCTCCAGGCCGTGGAAGGAACCCAGGCAGAACCTGTGGGGCTCCCCAAGTTGAGGAAATGGAGCTGGGAGTCCAAGGAAGCCAAGGTGGCTAGAGCTCACAAGGGAGACCAGCACTGAGTAGAAAGCTGGAGAGAGAGAGAAAAATGAAGAGATCTACAGAGGCTCACCCTACAATATGTTGAGTAACTAATCAGCACTTGGGTGTGAGAGAACTATTCAAGGCCAGGGAAAGAACCACCAAATATTTAGAAATGACAGCACCCACACCTCACACAAGGATACAAATAATGGTTGTTCTCAAAAGCCAGAATAGAAAACCAACTAATTCATACTGCATCAGAGTACTAAGAAGCATAATGCCTCAGAAGGAGGGGAAAAATTAACCTAGACTAAACCAGCTCTGGTCCATTCAAACAAAACATAAAAGCAAGACCCAAAAGCAACAAACTGTTTTCTAGTAACTTAACCATGTCATAGAACAAAGTCCAAAAGTATTTTTAGGCATACTTTATAAAACAGAGAATCTAACAAGATAAAATTCACGGCCTTTCTCACCTTCTGAGATGGCCCACACTCGGCCTGTGAAGTGTGTTTCTGTCTAAATAAATCCACTTCTTATCGATCACTTTGTCTCTCACTGAATTCTTTCCGCAATGAGACACCAAGAACCTGAGCTTCATTAAGTCCTGATACCAGTCGTTCTACAGGAACTGAGACCCCCACACTCAGGTGGAGGGTGGCGACTACCTGCTGAGCACAAGCACTAGACCCCAGACTGTTCGGACCACAAAGTTGATGATTAAGATTCCTAAAACACCACACTGTTACTTCACATCATGTCAATGAGAAGAAAGTCATGAATCCTACAGCCTTCACCCCCAAATGTTGCCTTTAAAATTGCTCCCCTGAAAGCCATTGAGGAGTTTGGGTCTTTTGAGCATGAGCTGCCTGTTCTCCTTGCATGGCCCTGAAATAAACTTTTCTCTGCTCCAAAAGATAAAATTCACAACAACTAAAAGACAAAAAAAAAAAAAAAGACATATACAGAAGCAGGAAATTATACCCCATAATAAAACAAAAACCATTCAAACCTTGAAATGTCAATCTTGAAATGACAAGAAGAATTAGTATACAAGTCCTTTCAAAAATTATTATGAATACAGTTCATATGTTCAAGGAGACAGGAAATATTAAACTTGTTAAGTAGAAACATTAAATTAAAAAAAGTGAACTTCTAAAGATGAAAATCATAAGGTCTAAGAGGAAAAACATACTGTATGAGATTTACAGCACATGAAACCAAGTAATAGTTACTAACCAAAATGAAACAGAAAAAAAGTACTTTAAAAAAATGAATAGAGGGGCTTCCCTGGTGGCGCAGTGGTTGAGAGTCCGCCTGCTGATGCAGGGGACACGGGTTCATGCCCCAGTCCGGGAAGATCCCACATGCTGCGGAGCGGCTAGGCCTGTGAGCCATGGCCGCTGAGCCTGCGTGTCCAGAGCCTGTGCTCTGCAACGGGAGAGGCCGCAACAGTGAGAGTTCCGCGTAGCGCAAAAAAAACAAAAAAAAATTAAGAGAGCACAGATTAGCTTTGAGACAACTTCAAGAAGCCAAGTACACTTATAAATGGAGCCACAAAGGAGATAATACAGAAAAATATACTTGAAGAAATAACATCAACCATTTTCCAAATTTGATGAAAACTTAACAGCTAGGACAAAGCACTCTTTAAACAAACACCAAGCAATAGAAACATGAAGAAATGTAAACCAAAACATATTATGATCAAATCACCTACAACCAGAAATAAAGATCTTTAAAGCAGCCAGAGAAAAAGGACATATTACATTACATACTGCAGAATCAAAGAAAGTTGAAATGGTTATATTAATTTCATATAAAGTAGCATTAATAAAAATCAACAATATTGGGACTTCCCTGGTGGCACAGTGGTTAAGAATCCACCTGCCTGTGCAGAGGACACAGGTTTGAGCCCTGGTCCGGGAAGATCCCACAAGCCGTGGAGCAACTGGGCCAGTGCGCCACAACTACTGAGCCTGCTCTCTAGAGCCTGCGAGCCACAACTACTGAGCATGTGCCACAACTACTGAAGCCTGGGTACCTAGAGCCCGTGCTCCGCAACAAGAGAAGCCACCACAATGAGAAGACCGCGCACCTCAACAAAGAGTAGCCCCCACTCGCCATAACTAGAGAAAGCCTGCACACAGCAATGAAGACCCAACGCAGCCAAAAATTAAACGAAATAAAATTTTTAAATTTAAAATCAATAATATTATCACAAAAAAGAGGATCATTTCTCAAAGATAAAAGGTATAACTCATTAAGAAGATACGAAAAATCCAAAACATTTATTCACCTAATAACAGCTTCAAAAAACATAAAGTAAAAATAACAGAACTATAAAAAAAGTTCCACAATTATATTTGGAGATTTCAACAAACTTCTCTCAATAATTGATAGAACCAATAAACATAAAATCAGTAATGATACAGAAGTCTTGAACAATACTATCAACCAGAAAAATACCATCAACCAAACTGATGTTAAGTGACATTTATAGAACACTAATACAAACTAGCATAATATTCTGTTCAAGGACATAGGGAACATTTACCAAGACCAATCATATTCAGACCATGAAACATCTCTTATATCTAAAAGATTTTAAGTCATAAAAAGAATTTTCTCTGACCATAATGTAATTAATTTAGAAATAAATGATGGAAAAATCTCAATATTTGGAATCCAAATATACCTCTAAATAACCAATGGGTCAAAGAAGAAATCCAAAAAGAAAGTATACAGTATTTTTAAATAAATGAAAATGAAAAAAAAATTTACCGAACTTTGTGGAAGGCAGTTAAAAGTAATAAGTGAGGGGGAAATTTATAGCACTAAATGCCTGTTTTCTAGAAAAGAAACAACTCAAATCAATCACTTCACCTTGCACCTTACAAACCTAGATAAGCAAAGAATAAAGATCAGAACAGAAATCAATGTAATATAAAACAGAAAAAACAAAGGACTTCCCTGACTCTGCCCTTCCACTGCAGGGGGCGTAGTTCAATCCCCGGTCAGGGAAGTAAGACCCCACATGCCGCAAAAAAACAATACAGTGAACGATGAAATCAAAGGCTATACATCCATTTCTGGGAGGATGGAACAGAAAGAAGTACTTTTTCCTATTCCTCCTACTAAGTACAAACAAAATCTGTGAACATTAAAAATAAAAATATTCTGAAAGGTGGTGAGAAGGCAAATTAACTAGAGACCACAGGACCCAAGCAACAACATGGCAGTGAGCTCCTTGGACTTGCTTTTTGCCTAATATATCTCACTCTTGGTATGGAAGAATTCAGCAACCCAAAAGCACCACCAAGCACAGCCCCCAAAAAAAGTCCCAACGAAAGGCTTCTCTCTCTAGACAAAGGACCAGGAAGAGAGCATAATAGGTAGAAAGAAAACTGTTAGACAGTAGCTGCTCATCACAGGAAAAACTGACCCTACCCACTCCTGCAATGGTCAAGTGGGGAGCAAACCTAGACATCCACCTTTGTGATTCTATAAATCAGCTGAAGACTCCCACTGGAGTAGTGTAAGAGCAGATCAAGTAAGGAATCATAACTTTCATCCTCACTAACAGGTAATGAGCACCTTTCCCCATGCTATTGATGAAGACAACATGGGAAGCCTGGACTTCCACCCCCATCTGGCAGTAATGAGGGAACCCACCCTGTCCTCACTGGTATGGTATCAGTAAAAGTCAAGCACAGCATCAGGCCTTTCACCAAAACACAGTGTTAAATGAGGCCACATCCACTGTGGAGATCAAGTATGGAGCCATAACTCCGAACTCTGCTTGGCATTAATAAGCAGTTTCCCTCAAATGTCAACAGAGGCCAAGTAGGAAACCTGAACTTCACCCCTACCTTCCATAAGGAGAAGGTGCCCTCACTCTTCCCCTGTCAGACAAATGTCAGAGAAAGAAATCCAGGTAAAACAGGTTTATAAAAGATGCAAAGTCCATAACATAATACAAAAATGTTCAAGTTTCAACGAAAAATCAACATTGAGATGTTTGTAATCTTTTTGTTTGTGTTTTTTGGGTTTTGGCTGTGCAGTGGGGCTTGTGGGATGGTAGTTCCCTGACCAGGGATTGAACCCACACCCTTGGCAGTGAAAGCACAAAGTCCTAACCACTGGACCGCCAGGGGATTCCAAGATGTTTGTAATTTTAACATCTGACATGGATGTTAGAATCATCTAATAAAGATTTTAAAGCAGCCCTGATAAAAATTATTCAACACACAATTATAAACATAAAAATGAAAACTAGAAAACTTTAGCAAAAAATTGAAGATATACGGAAGAACAAAATGGAAATTTTAGAACTGAAAAGTACAGTAAGAAAGAGCTGTCTGGGGGCTTCCCTAGTGGCGCAGAGGTTGAGAGTCCGCCTGCTGATGCAGGGGACACAGGTTCGTGCCCCAATCCGGGAAGATCCCACATGCTGCAGAGCAGCTGGGCCTGTGAGCCATGGCCGCTGAGCCTGCGCATCCGGAGCCTGTGCTCTGCAACAGGAGAGGCCTGCATACAGCAAAAAAAAAAAGAAAGAAAGAAAGAGCTCTCTGGATGACCTCAAGAGCAGAAAGAGAGGAAAAGAATAAGTGAACTAGAAGATATTTCAGTGAAAATTGCTCAATGTAAACAACAGAGAAAACAGACTGAAAAAAAAAATGAAAAGAGCCTTGGAATTTCCCCACTGGTCCAGTAGGTAAGACTCCATGCTCCCAATGCAGGGGGCGCAGGTTTGATCCCTGGTCAGGGTGCTAAGATCCCACATGCCACACAGCTAAAAAAATGCTAATCACCTGAGTCTTCAGCAAGTCGTAATAGTAACATCAAAGATCACTGATGACAGATGACCACAACAAATAATGAGAAAATTTGAAACATTGCAAGAATTACCAAAATGTGATACGGAAACATGAAGTGAGCAAATGGTGTTAGAAAAATGGCGCAGACAGGCTTGCTCTATGAAGAGTTACCACAAACCTTCAATTTGTTAAAAAAAGAAAGTAAGTGCATCTGTGAGGCACAATAAAGTGAAGTGCAATAAAACGAGGTATGCCTATG
>NW_006785374.1:703837-714965 GCF_000442215.2 Lipotes vexillifer | reverse complement strand
TGCTTATGTAGGGAAAACATAATTTAAAAGAGAGCAGCTTTCTCATCAGAAACCACAGAAGCTAGAAAGACATGGCACAATAAAAGAGGAAGCCTCAAGGAAACTGAAAAAAATATAGTAAACTGAATGAAGGGACTTCCCCGGTGGCTCAGTGGTTAAAAATCTGCTTGCCAATGCAGGGGACACGGGTTCAATCCCTGGTCCAGGAAGATCCCACATGCCGCAGAGCAACTAAGCCCATGTGCCACAACTCCTGAGCCCACAAGCCACAACCACTGAAGCCCGTGTGCTCTAGAGCACATGTGCCACAACTACCGAGCCTGCATGCTGCAACTACTGAAGCCCGCGCACCTACAGTCTGTGCTCTGCAACAAAGAGAAGCCATCGCAATGAGAAGCCCATGCACCGCAACAAAGAGTATCCCCCACTCGCCACAACTAGAGAAAGCCCACATGCAGCAACGAGGACCCAACACAGCCAAAAATAAATAAAATTTTTTTAAAAACTGCATGAAGGGCTTCCCTGGTGGCGCAGTGGTTGAGTCTGCCTGCCGATGCAAGGGACGCGGGTTCGTGTCCCGGTCCAGGAAGATCCCACATGCCGCGGAGCGGCTGGGCCTGTGAGCCATGGCTGCTGAGCCTGCGTGTCCAGAGCCTGTGCTCTGCTACGGGAGAGGCCACAAGAGTGAGAGGCCCGCGTATCGCAAAAAAAAAGGAAAAAAGAAAAGAAAAAAAATGCAAAATCAGTGAATGTAATCTACCATATTAACAGGCTAAAGGAAAAAGATTACATGCATCAATTGATGCAGAATAATTAACAAAATTCAGCACCCATACATGACTTTCAAAAAGCTGAGAATAATAGGAAAATAGGTAAATTTCCTCAACTGCATATAGAACATCTACAAAAAAACCTACTTAGTGACATCCTACTTAGTGGTTTGCATCACTGAGTGAATGCCTTCCCCCTAAGGTCAGAAAAAAGTATGTCCACTCTCAACAATCTTAATGAACATGGTGCTGAAATTTCTAGTCAAAACAATTAGGCAAGCATAAAAGAGCATATAAATTGAGAAGGAAGAAATAAAAATAACCCTATTTGCAGATGACACAATAATCACAAAACAAAACTCCCAGAATAAGTAAATTCAACAAGGTCAGAGGATGCAAGATACATATAAAAATCAGTTGTTATTTCGAAACACTACCAATAAATGCGTGGACACCAAAATTAAACATACAACATTATATACAATTGCTTCCCACAAAATTAAATACTTATAAATCCACAAAACATGCACAGGACTTATAGGCTGAAAACTATGCCAAACAGAACAACAACAACAACAAAAAAAACAAGGAATACCTAAATAAATGGAAAAACACAGAATGTTCATGGATTAGAACACTCAACAGAGTAAAGATGTCAGTTCTCCACAAACTGATATTCAGTTTAATGGTATCCTATCAAAATTCTAGCAAGATTTTTGGACAGATAAAGACAGGTTATTCTAAAATATACCTTTTTTTTTTTTTTGGCTGCTTTGGGTCTTCATTGCTGCGTGCAGGCCTCCTCTAGTTGCGGCAAGCAGGGACTACTCTTTGTTGCGGTGGCTTCTCTTGTTGCGGAACACGGGCTCTAGGCGCGCAGGCTAGCGGGCTCAACAGTTGTGGCACACGGGCTTAGTTGCTCTGCAGCATGTGGGATCTTCCTGGACCAGGGCTCGAATCCGTGTCCCCTGCATTGGCAGGCGGATTTTTAACCACTGCGCCACCAGGGAAGTTCCTATACATATTTGTAAAAACCAACAATGCCGACTTCTCTGGTGGCGCAGTGGTTGGGGGTCCACCTGCCGATGCAAGAGACACAGGTTTCAGCCCTGGTCCAGGAGGACGCCACGTGCTGCGGAGCAGCTGAGCCCCTGCACCACAGCTGCTGGGCCTGCACTCTGGAGCCCGCATGCCACGGCTACTGGGCTCGCATGCTGCAGCCGCTGAGGCCTGTGTGCCTGGACCCCACGGTCAGCGGCCGGGAAGGTCACCGCACTAAAAGGCCCGCACACCACGGCGGGGAGTGGCCCCCGCTCACCACAGCTAGAGGGGGCCCACGCGTGGCGGTGAGGACCTAACGCAAACAAAAATAAAATTAAAAATAAATAATGACTTCCCTGGTGGCGCAGTGGTTAAGAATCCGCCTGTCACTGCAGGGATCGAACACGGTTTCGATCCCCAGTCCGGGAAGATCCCACATGCCACGTAGCAACTAAGCCCGTATACCACAACTACTGAGTTTGCACGCTAGACCCCAAGCACAACAACTACTGAAGCCCACACGCCCTAGAGCCCATGAGCAGCAGCTACTGAGCCCACGCACCGCAACTACTGAAGCCCAAACGTCTAAAGCCCATGTTCCACAACAAGAGAAGCCACTGCAATGAGAAACCCACACACAGCAACAAAAGAACAGCCCCCACTCGCCACAACTAGAGGAAGCTTGCGCACAGCAACGAAGCCTCAACGCAGCCAAAAATAAATTTTAAAATTTTAAAAAAAGCAAAAGAAAAGAACACAAACAACAAATGTTGGTGAGGATGTGGAGAAACGGGAACCCTTATGCATTGTTAGTGGGAAGGTACATTGGTACAGCCACTGTGGTAAACAGTATGGCGGTTTTAAAAAAAACTAAAAATAGAACTACCATATGACCCAGCAATTCTACTCCTAGATATACACCTGAAAAAAATAAGAACACTAATTCGAAAAGATATTTGCACTCCAATGTTCAGAGCAGCATTATTTACAACTGCCAAGATACAGAAACAACCTAAGTGTCTACCAACAGATGAATGGATAAAGAAAATGTGACACACACATTACACACACACACATATACATGTATATACATATACCATGCGACACTACTCAGCCATAAAAAAGAATGAAATTTTGCCATTTGCAACAACATGGATGGACCTGGAGAGTATTGTGCTACGTGAAACAAGTCAGAGAGAGAAAGACAAATACTGTATGCTTTCACTTATATGTGGAACCTAAAAAACAAAACAAATTAATGAATATAACAAAACAGGACAGACTCAGATGCAGAGAAAAAACTAGTGGTTACCAGTGGGGAAGGGCAAGACA
Source organism: Lipotes vexillifer (assembly GCF_000442215.2). Lineage (NCBI taxonomy): Eukaryota > Metazoa > Chordata > Mammalia > Artiodactyla > Lipotidae > Lipotes > Lipotes vexillifer. The sequence continues at coordinate 711,822 of NW_006785374.1, read as the reverse complement.
GGGGTAGGGAATTAAGAGCTACAAACTACTATGTATAAAATAAATAAGCTACAAGGATATATTGTACAACATAGAAAATATAGCCAATATTTTATAATAACCTTTAAAAACTGTGAATCACTATGTTATACACCTGTAACTCACATAATATTGTATATCAACTATACCTCAACAAAAAACAATAATTAAAAAAATATATATATAAGTAGTTACAAAGGACTAAGCCTGGGGGCAGAAAGGAAATAGGTGTGGCTGTAAAAAGAGTACCATGAGGGATCCTTGTGGTAATGGATATATTCTGTTTGTTAACTGCATCAATTTCAATATCCTGGTGGGGATACCATCCTACAGTTCTTCAAGATGTTATTAGCATTGGGGAAAATGGATAAATGGAAACTGGGTAAATAGTAATTATATTATTTCTTACACCTGTATGTGACTCTACATTTGACACAAAAGGTTTAATTAAAAAATAATTGCAGGGACATCCCTGGTGGCGCAGTGCTTAAGAATCCACCTGCCAATGCAGGGGACACAGGTTCGAGCCCTGGTCTGGGAAGATCCCACATGCCGCAGAGCAACTAAGCCCGTGCACCACAACAACTGAGCCTGCGCTCTAGAGCCCGTGAGCCACAACTACTGAGTGTGCATGCTGCAACTACTGAAGCCTGCATGCCTAGAGCCCATCCTCTGCAACACAATAAGCCACTGCAATAAGAAGCCCGTGCAGCACAACAAAGAGTAGCCTCTGCTTGACACAACCAGAGAAAACACACACGCAGCAACAAAGACCCAATGCAGCCATAAGTAAATAAATAAATTTATTTTAAAATATAATAATAATAATTGTAGGGGACTTCTCTGTTGGCACAATGGTTAAGAATCCGCCTGCCAATGCAGGGGACACGGGTTCGAGCCCTGGTCCAGGAAGATCCCACATGCCACAAAGCAACTAAGCCCATGCACTACAATTACTGAGCCTGCACTCTAGAGCCTATAAGCCACAACTACTGAGCTTGCACGCTGCAACTACTGAAGCCCACATGCCTAGAGCCCGTGCTCCATAACAAAAGCCACCACAATGAGAAGCCTGCGCACTGCAATAAAGAGTAGCCCCCGCTCGCCACAACTAGAGAAACCCCACGCAGCAACAAAGACCCAATGCAGCCAAAAATAAAATTAATTAATTAATTAAAAGGTTTTTTTTTAATTGATTAAAAAAAAAGAATTGTAGGGACTTCCCTGCTGGTCCAGTGGAAGAATCCGCCTTCCAATGCAGGGGACGTGGGTTCAATCCCTGGTCGGGGAACTAAGATCCCACATGCCACAGGACAACTAAGCCCGCACACCGCAACTACCAAGCCCTCACACCTCAACTAGAGAGCCGACACGCTGCACGCTACAGAGCCCACACGCTCTGGAGCCCGTGCGCCACAACTAGAAAGAGAAAACACACCACAACTAGAGAGAAGCCCACATGCCTCAACAAAGATCCCGCATACCACAACTAGGACCCGATGCAGCCAAAAAATAATAAATAAAATAAATAAATTAAATTGTAAATGAACAATCTGAAAAGGAAATTAAGAAAACAATTAACTGCATTTATAAGACCATCAAAAAAGAAAGAAAGAAAACCTTGGGAATAAACTTATCCAGAGGCAAAAAACTTATACACTGAAAACTACATAATGTTGCTGAAAAACATTAAAGGTGACACAAATAAATATAAGTTCACAGACTGGAAGAATGTTAATACGTCATCACTATCCAAAGTGATCTACAGATTCAATGCAATTGATACCAAAATCCCAAGAACATTTTACGCAGAAATAGAAAAATTATTCCTAAAATTCGTTTGGAATCTCAAGGAACCCTGAATAGACACTAAAATCATGAAAATGAAGAACAAAGTCAGAGGACTCACACTTCCTGATTTCAAAACTTACTGCAAAGCTACAGTAACCAAAGTGGTCTGTACAGGCATAAAGGCAAACATATGAAAGAGAATAGAGAGCCCAGAAATAAATCCTTGCATGTACTACGGTCAAATGACTTTTGATAAGGATGCCAAACCATTCAATGGGGGAAAATCACCTTTACAATAAATGATGCTAGGAAAACTGGATATTCACATGCAAAACAATAAAGTTGGACTCTTACCTTACACCATATACAAAAATTAACCCAAAATGGATCAAAGACCTAAATAAATGTTAAGGGCTAAAACTTAAAAAAACACTTAAAAGAGAAAATGTTAAAAAAAAAGAGAGAGAGAGAGAGAGAGAAAGAAAATGTAAGGGAAATCTTCATGACACTGGATATGGCAATGATTTCTTCGACATGACACCAAAAGCACAGGCATCAAACAAAAAAAATAGATAAACTGAACGTCATTAAAATTAAAACTTTTGTGCATCAAAGAACATCAACATAAGAATGAAAAAACCCACAGAATAGGAGAAAATATTTGTAAATCATATATATGATAAGGGTCTAGATCCAAAACTAGATAAAGAATTCTTACAATTCAACAACAAAAAGACAAACAACCCAAATACAAAATGGGCAAAGAATTGAATAGGCATTTCTCCAAAGATTTACAAATGGCCAAAAAGCACATGAAAAGACGTTCAGCATCACTAACCATTAGGGAGATACAAATCAAAACTATAAGGAGGTAATACCACTTCATACCATTAACATGGCTATTATCAAAAAAATGAGCTGGAGGGGATGTGGAGAAATTGGAACCCTCATGCATTGCCAATAGGAACGCAAAACAGTGCAGCCATGGTGAAAAACAATTTGGCAGTTCCTCAGAAAGCTGAACATAGAATTACCATATGATCCAGCAATTTCACTCCTAGTATATATCCCAAAAAACTGAAAAGAGGGACTCAAGTAGATACCTGTACACCAATGCTCATAGTACCATTATTCACAATAGTCAAAAGGTAGAAACAATCCAAGAGTACATCAAAGCATGAATGGGTAAATAAAATGTGGTACATACGTACAATGGACTATTATTCAGCCATAAAAAGTAAATTGTGACGCATCTACAACATGGATGAACATTAAATGCTTTAATAACTAAGTGAAATAAAGGACAAATATTGCATAATCCCACTTAAATGAGGCATCTATAGCAGACAAATTTCATAAAATAGAAACTAGAATACTAGAAGTTACCAGGGGCTGGGGAGAGGGTGGTAGGGGGATTTCTTTAATGGGTACAGAGTGTCTGTTTGGGATGATGAAAAAGTTCCAGAAATAGATACTGGTGATGGTTATACAACATTATGAATTACTTAATGCCACTGAACTGAATTGCATACTCAAAAATAGTTAAAATGGTAAAATTTTTGTTGTATACATTTTATCAGAATTAAAAAAGAAAACCTAACAACTAGACATTACTATGTTCATAGATTGAAAGATTCAAAACTGTAAATACATGTCTCAAATTGATTTACAGAATCAATGCAAAGCTAATCAAAACACTAAATGGATTTTTCATGGAACAATAAGATTCTAAATGGTTATCAAATGCAAAGAGCAAGAGGCGAAATATTAAAAAGAAGAAAAAGACAAGAGGGAAATACTAATTTTATCTGACATATGTCCAGACTTTAAAAAGCTAGAGTAAAAAAGAAAAAAAAAAACTAGAGTAATTTTAAAACTGGTATCGGCATAAAGAACAGAACAGCAAGTCAGAAACAAATATACACATATATGAACTGCTGATTCATGACACAGTGGCATAGTACAGCGAAAGTGGAAAGAATGGTGTTAAAGTAACTGGATGTTCTTTATTAACATAATATATAATATATATTATGTGTACAATATGTATAAAATTTATAAATATATAATGTACGTAAAATAAATATTTTCCCCCATTTCATTCTATACATAAAATCAAATCCAGATGAGTTGGTTATAGACCTAAATGTAAAAAGCAGTTAAAAAAAAATAATTCTTTTATAGGAAAATCATTTCATGACCTCAAGTTAGTAAAAGATTTAACAGGTTGCAAAAAACACTGAGCACCAAAAAAAAAACCCCTAAGAACAAAACAACCCACCTGAAAATTTTGACTACAATGAAATTGAGAACTTTGCATTAAAAGGATAAAAAAATGAACCACTAACACAGAGAAGCCATCTGCAAGTCACAAATAAGAAAATCTTAATGGACTATAAATATACAAAAAGGGTTTCACCATCATTAGTAAACAGGGAATTGCAAAGTAAAAACCACAGTGAGACTACCAAAATGACTAAACTTAAAAAGACTGACATACTAAGCACTGGGTAAGGATGTAGAGCAAAAAAGCCATTCACTGGTGGGAAAGTAAAGTGAAATAACCACTTCTAAAAAAGGAGTGGCCTCCCTGGCAACCCAGCAATTCCTCCTCTTCGTGCATACCCTAGAGTAACATTTCTCAAGCTTTTTTGACCACGAACCACTCTAAAAAATATGTTTTATACTGCAACCCCACTACACAGAATACTAAAACTGCACTGTCAATTTTTTTCTGCTCTAGTTCATTTTTTAATGCTGGTTGCTCCCCACTAAATTGATTTTATGACCCTTTCTGGAGCAACCTCAGCAGTTTGATTAGTAGTGAGCTGAATTCCTGCAAGTGTACAAGAATATTCACAAAAGTGTTCATAAATTGCAAAACACTGACAAAAATCTACATGTCCATCAACAGGAGAATGGACACTGGTGTAATTCAAATGCTGAAATCATGGAACAAAAGAAATTAATAAACTACAGCTATATGCATCAAATAGATGAATCTCAAAAACAAAATGTAAATCAAAAAAAATCAATACAGCATTACTCCATTCACATGAAGTTCAAAACAGCCACAACTAAATAAAATACTGTTTAGAAGTAAAGGAAGAACAATTAACACAAAATTCAGTAATTTCTCCTTCAGGTGAAGAGAGGAATGTGCTCAAAGGGAGGCACCAAGAGTCAAAGGTATGGGTAAAATGCTCTCTTTATTAAGCTTGGTCGCTAAATATACGAATACTCACTTTATTATTTTAAGTGTCCATATACTGGGTACACCCTCTTTTCTTTGCATCAAAGATCTTACAATTAAAAATAAGTGATGAGGGGCTTCCCTGGTGGCACAGTGGTTAAGAATCCACCTGCAATGCACGGGATACCGGTTTGAGCCCTGGTCCGGGAAGATCCCACATGCCGTGGAGCAACTAAGCCCGGACGCCACAACTACTGAGCCTGTGCTCTACAGCCTGCGAGCCACAACTACTGAAGCCCGTGCGCCTAGATCCCATGCTCCGCAAAAAGAGAAGCCACCACGATGAGAAGCCTGCACACCACAACGAAGAGTAGCCCCCGCCTGCCGCAACTAGAGAAAGCCCGCACGCAGCAATGAAGACCCAACACAGCCAAAAATAATCTTTTAAAAATAATAACAGGTGATGAAAATTCTACACATAAACACACACAAGTGAGAAAAGTAAATTAAAATGCACAGGGTTGGTCCAAAGAAATTAGGAGTCTTTGTTTGAATATGAGTAAATATCAATACTCTTACGGTTTATAATGCACAACTATTTGTACAAAGGACAAAAGAAATATATTTTGACATACATTATCCATATATCAAAGAAACACAAAGGATGGAGTGTGTTTGGCAGAGAAAACTAGCATTTCCCCCCAAGTCAGTCGCCAAAAGCACTCAAACATCCATAAATATTAATCATATGTTGCCAAAGAAGTGAAGATAAAAAAAGCTTCTGGAAAGTCCTTTTTTTTTTTATTTTTTATTTATTTATTTTTGCCTGCGTTGGGTCTTCATTGCTGCACACGAGCTTTCTCTAGTTGCGGCGAGCTGGAGCTACCCTTTACTGTGGTGCACGGGCTTCTCACTGCAGTGGCTTCTCATCTTGCGGAGCACGGGCTCTAAATGTGCGGGCTTCAGTCGTTGTGGCACATGGGCTCAAGTAGTTGTGGCACACGGGCTTAGCTGCTCCGTGGTATGTGGGATCTTCCCAGACCAGGGCTCGAACCCGTGTCCCCTGCGTTGGCAGGCAGATTCTTAACTACCGCACCACCAGAGAAGCCCTGGAAAGTCTTAAGTGAAATGAAACTTTCATGTACAGAGATACAGCTCATCTAAACTACCCCATCCTAATTTGTGTTTTTTTTTTTGGCCACACAGCACGGCGGAACTTCCCCAACCAGGAATCAAACCCTGTGCCCCTTGCAGTGGAAGCATGGAGTCTTAACCACTGGACCACCAGGGAAGTCCACTCCATCCTAATTTTAAAGACAAAAGGAATCAGCTAGGAACTATGGGGGTGAAAACATACACATACAGGGCTTCCCTGGTGGCGCAATGGTTGACAGTCCGCCTGGCGATGCAGGGGACACGGGTTCGTGCCCCGGTCCGGGAAGATCCCACATGCCGCAGAGCGGCTGGGCCCATGAGCCATGGACGCTGAGCCTGCACGTCCGGAGCCTGTGCTCCGCAACGGGAGAGGCCACAACAGTGAGAGGCCCGCGTACCGCAAAAAAAAAACAAAACAAAACAAAAACATACACATACAATAGCAGAAACTAATGAACCTCAGAAATGATCCAAACATGAGGGAATAGTGTCCTTATTATTGATAATATACTTCCTAATCCTACCACATTGATGCTATTTCACTTTCTCCTATTCTAAAATAACATCAAGGACTTCCTTGGTGGCACAGTGGTTAAGAATCCGCCTGCCAATGCATGGGACAGGGGTTCAAGCCCTGGTCCGGGAAGATTCCACATGCCATGGAGCAACTAAGCCCGGGTGCCACAACTACTGAGTCTGTGCACTCTGGAGCCCACGTGTCACAACTAGAGGGAAGCCCACATGCCACAACCAGAGAAGCCCACACACCGCATCGAAAGATCCCACATGCCGCAATGAAGATCCTGCACGCCGCAACTAAGACCCGATGCAGCTAAATAAATAAATAAATAAATAACATCATCTCTGGAGAGCCCAGGGTTCAAAATCTGGCTTACCCATTTTTATGTAACCCTGAACAAATCATTAAACCTCTCTTTGCCTCAAGTTGCCTCATTAAAAAAATTTAGATTAAAATAGTACCTCTAATTTCATTGTCCTGTTGAGACGGTGATGTATTCCTCTGTATTAAGCACCTGACACTACTTCGCATGTTATTAGAGCTCCATGACATTTTACACATGAGGAAACTGAGGCTTACGAGATAAAATTGCACAGGCATAAATCTAGTCTATCTGACTCCAAAGCCCATGATCTTAAGACTACTACCATACTACCTGATATCTCTGCATGAGATTATGGATTTTTTTTTTTTTTTTTTTTTTTTTGCGGTACGTGGGCCTCTCACTGCTGTGGCCTCTCCCACCGCGGAGCACAGGCTCCGGACGCGCAGCCTCAGCGGCCACGGCCCACGGGCCCAGCCGCTCCGCGGCATGTGGGATCTTCCTGGACCGGGGCACAAATCCGCGTCCCCTGCATTGGCAGGCGGACTCTCAACCACTGCGCCACCAGGGAAGCCCTGGATTATGGATTTTTTTTTCCAGTTATCTTTCTTGCTTTCCCTAATTATCAAAAATGAGTAAGCCTGCACTATACTAAAATCAGAGCAAAATTTTTTTTACACAAAAGATAACAAATACTCTGGGCTTTAGGAGTCAGAGAACAGAAAAGCACTTGTAGCATCTGAGAATAAAATGCTGAAGTAATCTTTTGGGGTTATCTGTCTATTCATGGCTAAGTGGAGGATACAGTGCAGAAAGTGAAAATAGGAGGGGTAGGGACAAGACAGATGGAAAAAGAAAAGTTTACATCATGTTAGGGCAGCTATAATTTCTACTTGTCTCTAGAGCAATACCACCATAAATTTCTGACCCTACTATGTAACTACAGAACTAAATTTTTTATTGTTGGGGCCAGGGGGCGGGGGGGG
>NW_006785374.1:694798-703827 GCF_000442215.2 Lipotes vexillifer | reverse complement strand
GGGGATTACCCAGCCATACCCTGTGCACGTGTGTGACAGTGGAAATACTGCGGACCTGACAAAAGAATTTTCACTGCACCAACAGTTAAGTAACACTATAGGAGATTGGGAAATAACAATCATATTTGCTTTATAGGAGATAATCTTGAAGAGGGGGACAGTACTGAAAGGAGAGAGGTAAAAAGACAAGGGAGAAAAGTTCACTCTAAAAGTGTGTAATATGCTACCTTTTTGTAGAAAAGGAAGAAAAACAAGAGTCTATATATGTAGAAATATATACACACATGAATAAACTAGAAAAATGAATTAAAAACTAGTAACAACAGAGAAAGATGGAAAGCTAAACTGGGCAAATAAGAGGCAGGTTTAGGAGGAAGAATTTTCACTGTGTATCTTTTTATATTTTTTGAGCCATGTCAATATATCATCTAACCTAAAGTTACATAATTGAAGCTGTTGAAATAATCTAGACAAAAAAATAATCTAGATTATGTCAGTGACTACAGAAGTAGAGAAATTAAATTTAAGATGCCTAGGATATCTAAATAGAGATATCCAAAAGCCAACTGCAAATATGGATCTAAAGGCTAAAAAATTTTTCAGGTGATAGTGATGCCTCAAGGCATCCATAAGCATGCCTAAGTTTACCTAGGGTGAGGTAATCAAATAAACAGGCCAGAAAAGTAATCATCTAACATAAATTTTAATCAAGTAAATAAGTAATGCCAAATAGGAATCCAAAAGGCAATGTTTAAAGAGGTACAAGTAGAAAACAGTTTATCAGAAGTTATGAGTAAAGAGAATTGCAAGAAAGATGAGTGATCATGGTTTTAAATGCTGAAAGTAGATCAAGTATAATGAAAAGTGAAAAAAAAATTTTGAATTTGGCCATGTGAAGTTAATAGCAAAATCAATAGAGTGGTAGACTTAAGAGTCAAATGTAACAATGTGAAGAATGAATGAACAGCAATTTGTGATATTTTATTTACTTATTTATACCTAAAATTTTTTTCAGAAAAGGATTTGAGGCAGACTACAAATAAAGGACCTGTATTATAACAATAAAAAAAACAGAAAAATGAACAGTGAAAGCCAGTATGAGGGACATCCCCTGATTTAGGGAAACTGCTCTTACCCCTGACTCCAACTATGTAGTTCTAGTGAGGGTTGTCATTCATAGTACCCTCCCCACTCCAGCCACAGGGATGGTGGGTACATGATCCAAGACAGGCCAATCAGAGTCCTTCCCAGGATTCTTCAAGACAGCCCCTTCTTCTGGTAGAAGGGGCTAGGAAGATGAGAGCCAAGAGCTGCCAGCAGTCATGGTTCCAGCCTCATGAAGTAGAGAGTCTGTAGTATGAGAGAATGAAATCAACACGCAGAGAAACAGAGATAAGAGGTGAAGTCCTAAACCCCACAGGACGAGGAGGAGAAAACAAATATACCAATAATCAGATTAACATAGCTGATGTAACTAAAGACCAGATCTGGTTCTGGGCTGCCTGATAGCCAGAACAAAAAGAAAAACAGAATACGTATCACAGAGCTGTCAAAAAGGAGGAAATATACCAGATTCTAAAGGGAGACACTTTTCCTTATGCTAAATTATTAAAAGAATTTCTTGTACATGGATTTTCATATAAGGGTCACTGAAAGACAAAACGGACAGTGTCCATAATGAGAATGTTACAGCAAATGCTGATTTCATATGCTACTGCTTAAAATGACAATTAAGGGACTTCTCTAGCAGCCCAGTGGTTGTTAAGACTCCTTGCTTCCACTGCAGGGGGCACGGGTTCAATGCCTGGTCAGGGAACTAAGATCCTGCATGCCACGCAGTGTGACCAAAAAAAAAAAAACAATACGATTAAGTTACACCTTAATCATTAAGCACAACTGAAAGGCTAGACCACAGTAGGCAGTTGAAGAAGCCAAGATATCAACTAATGGTTTTATTCTTCCAGGAAGCCTGTGAGTAAAAGGTGAAAAATGTAAAGGGAAAGTAAAATCCATTGGAAGATTCAAAAACGACTGTGAGCTGCGTGGGAAAAAATCAAGTAAAAAGGACAGACTAAAAGGAAAAACAAGACCCTGGAAAAAGTGGGAAAAGACTACATCATGAGAACAGGCAGTTAATTCCACTTGAAAACTAACTCCTCTTTTTCCGAAAACTCCACTGAATGACATAAAAAGGGCAAAATCACAAATCACAAAAGGGAAACAAACATAAAGAAAGACAACAGTTCTAAAACTTTGGAAGCTAAAAGGAAAAGAGTAGCAAATGACTTAGCAGATGAGAAAAGGCTGCTGCAGTTAAGGCAAGTCCAAAAGCAACACGTCTCGGGCCACACGGCGCCCCAGCTGAGGGACCTCAGGCGCCACATCATAGTGGTGGTGCATGCCCCTGAGAGGGACAGGTTCAAGTATGGCTCAAAACAGGACTAGGGATAAGATAAAACGTGAAAGATAATCAACGCCCCTCCCAATCCCTTCTCTACACACTACCAGGTAACTCTCTCCCAGAGCTGAGAAAACTGCACAAAGGGTAAACAAAAGGAAATCTGGACCTGGAGACATCTGAGCAAAGGCGTACTGAAAAATCTAGTTCTAGATCGTGAAATTCCAGCAACCAATGTCTCAAAGAATACTGGTAACCAGGTTTATGAAGCCCAAACAGCTGACTGGAGGATTTTTCTCTGAATAAACTAACCAGTTGGTGGCATCCCAATAAAAGAACCCAGCTAGACACCTATAATGAAGCCAATCTGCCAACAACTTCTGCCACACACACAGAACTTCCAGTCACCTCATTAGGAGCTTGTCTTAAATTCAAATGGACGGCTACCAGTCACTAGATTTGTAAGCAAAGTCCGTAACAAGACAGGCCAAAACAAATGGTACAAGGGAACTCTGAGGAAAAGAGTCCCAGGAGCAGAAGAAAACTTCAGAACACTGAAACAAAACAAAAACAACCATCTGGTTAACATCGTCAGAGAATTAAGAGAAAATATTGCACTTAAGAAACAAAAGCAGAAGATAAAAAATAAACATTCAGAAAGCATAAAAGAGCCTCTGGAAATTAAAAGTATAATAGAATTTAGAAATTTAAGTGAAAGAATAGAAAATAAAGTAAGAAACTGCCTCAGAAAGTAAAACAAAAAGAAATAGATTAACTTAAATGCAAGATCAGTTCAAAAGGTCCAACATTCAAATAAAGAAAAATACAGAAAAAGCAAACAATGATAATAGAACTGAGGAACTGTCAAAAATAATTCCAAAAAATTCTCCCTTAACTCAACTCATGTTCCCTAACATGATTTACCAAATTGAAAAGGCCACTGTGTGCCCAGTACAATGAGTGAGGGACAGTACACTAACTACCATGAGAAATAGCTGGTAAACTGGCCACAGAAAACACACTAAATCCAGAGAGAACAATCACATATAAAGGATTAGAAATCAGAACTTCATTGGTCTTCTTAAAAGAAACACTGACAGCTAAAAAGTAATGGAGAAATACCTTCAAAATTTTGAAGGAAACTTATTTCCAACCAAGAAAGAATTCCATACTCAGGCAAACTATCCATCAAGTAAGATGGTAAAACTTTTTTCCTTTTTGGAATTTTATAATGTATAGAAAACTGAATTTATAGACTACCTGATTCATTAAACAAGTGGAAAATTACATGAAGTGACTAGAAAGTATGCAAAGATTTAGCCTTAAATAAAGAACACAAGGAAAATGAAAATCCAAGACAATTATTAATCCCAGGGGAAAAAAAATTTTAAAAAGAAAAAAATCTTAGTATGCTTTTGGCTCAGAAATGAACAATACTTAAACAGTCATAATAACGTAAAATTTTCTGTTTAACACTCCTGACTTAACCAAAATGTGTGATATACTGAAAGACAACATCTAAAACTGATATGTCAAGAATAGCTGCTTCGGGCTTCCCTCATGGCACAGTGATTGAGAATCCACCTGCAAATGCAGGGGACACGGGTTCAAGCCCTGGTCCGGGAAGATCCCACATGCCACAGAGCAACTAAGCCCGTGCACCACAACTACTGAGCCTGCATGCTGCAACTACTGAAGCCCGCGTGCCTAGAGCCTGTGCTCCGCAACAAGACACCGCAATGAGAAGCCCGCACATCACAACAAAGAGTAGCCCCTGCTCGCCACAACTAGAGAAGGCCCACGCACAGCAATGAAGACCCAGTGCCACCAAAAATAAATAAATAAAAATAAATAAATAAATTTATTTTTTAAAAAAAGAATAGCTGCTTCTACATTCCTTGTCAAGAGTCAAGCAGCAAGGTACTGTTTTACTGTGTGTACAAAAGAGTCTTTTGGTACTACTGACTGTGCATTTTTCACTTTGATAAACATAAAACTTAAATCTAAACAAAAAATGGAATAAATAGGTACAATGGGCAATGTATCAATGTACCCAATGTTTTCATTTCTCTTACTAGTTATTTAGGCAGGTTAGAAAATGATACAAGCAAATACTAAATGCCTACTTCATGTCAGCTGTTATGCTAAGTTTTGCTCACAGTAAAAGAAAGGAATTCAAGAAGTGGGACAACGGAAATTGGCTATTTGCTATTTTATGTATGGTGGTAAGCACTAAATCTGTTAACTTTTTTAAATCACCTCTTTCAAAGCTATAGGAACTCAGGATGCTACACTGAATTTAAAAGCAAAGAGTAGACATGAATCATCAGTAAGTGAAAAAAACGTTAGCAAATGTTAAACTTTGAAGGCATTCTATTTAAAGTATATAGGCTGGGACTTCCCTGGCAGTCCAGTGGTTAAGACTTCACCTTACAATGCAAGGGGGTGCAGGTTCGATCCCTGGTCAGGGAGATAAGATCCAACATGCCTCACGACCAGAAAACCAAAACATAAAACTGAAGCAATACTGTAACAAATTCAATAAAGACTTTAAAAGTGGTCCACATCAAAAACAAAATTTTAAATAAATAAATAAAGCATACAGGCTAAAAAGCTCGTACAGGAATAAAACGAAAAAAGTTATATATAATTTTTTTTTTTTTTTAATTTTTGGCTGTATTGGGTCTTCGTTGCTGCATGCAGGCTTTTCTCTGGTTGCGGCAAGCGGGGGCTACTCCTCACTGCAGTGTGCAGGCTTCTCATCGCAGTGGCTTCTCTTGTTGCAGAGCACGGGCTCTAGGCACACGGGCTTCAGCAGTTGTGGCACACGGGCTCAGTATTTGTGGCTCGCAGGCTCTAGAGTGCAGGCTCAGTAGTTGTGGTACACAGGCTTAGTTGCTCCTCGGCATGTGGGATCTTCCAGGGCCAGGGCTCAAACCCATGTCCCTACATTAACCACTGCACCACCAGCGAAGCCCCTACAATACCTTTTTTTTTTTTTTTGTGGTACGCGGGCCTCTCACTGCCGTGGCCTCTCCCGTTGCGGAGCACAGGCTCCAGATGCGCAGGCTCAGCAGCCATGGCCCACGGGCACAGCCACTCCGCGGCATGTGGGATCCTCCCAGACCGGGGCACGAACCCCTGTCCCCTGCATCGGCAGGCAGACTCTCAACCACTGTGCCACCAGGGAAGCCCCACAATACCTTTTTTAAACTGCCACTGAAGACGCCCCATCCTGGCTTCTTGTACTCATAAGTCAGAGGTATATAAGATAAATAAATTTGAAAACAAATTTTTAATTACGTAGATAAAGGTAAATCTTCTTGTGGTACAAATAAAAAAGAACTTAAAAGCTAAAAGAATCAACATTAGTTCAAGCTGAGGCAGTCAATGAAGATACCTGATCTAATATATACCTCAGAGGCTGGGGGTGACTATGACACCAGCACAGACCCTAGATGTGCTGTGTAAGGACAGGAAATGGAAAAGGCCGGTCCTACCAAAGGGGAATCTATCTCAAAAAAACATGGACTGGACCACGAAGACTAGAGAAAATTCATTCAAGAGGATAACTCAGCTGGGAGGAGAACCACTTTCAACCTTGCCCTCCCTTCTTTCTGCCTGGAACATCTCTCTGCAGTCACAATGACTGCCATGATGTGACCGCAGAACAATGCTGAAAATGAAAACTATCTGCTAAGATTGGTATAGTAGAAAGAGAGAAAGTCTGATCCCTAAAGATTTCACAGAGGGACTTCCCTGGTGGTCCAGTGGTTAGGACTCCGCACTTCCACTACAGGGGGAACGGGTTCAATCCCTGGTCAGGGAACTAAGATCCCGCATGCCACGTGGTGCAGACTAAATAAATAAAGATCTCACAGAGTTATCATAAAAGCTTTAAATGCGTTTCTCAACTCCTTTCAAATAAGAAATCAGTAAATTTGTAAATTGCTAATCTGTAGAAGCCAGATTAATCTGTAATCTGGTCTTTGTTACTAGCAGTCAAAAGCAATTCTTAACAGGTACAGAGCAAATGCAAAAACTTCCCTCAGTGACACCTCCACAAACCCAGGTTAGAGGACCAGGAATCCCAAGAAAGAAAATAACTCTTAAAGATTGGCTCACAGTAAAAAATTACAAAGTATGTGAAGACATCTACCACCACAGTTAAAAAACAAAAACAATGAAAGAATTCCAGAATCTCTGAGAAATTTTAAAGTAAGTATGTTTTGGGACTTCCCTGGTGGCGCAGTGGTTAAGAATCTGCCTGCCAACGCAGGGGACACGGGTTTGAGCCCTGGTCCAGGAAGATTCCACATGCCGCAGATGAACTAAGCCCAGACGCCACAACTACTAAGCCTCCACTCTAGAGCCCAAGAGCCACAACTACTGAGCCCACGTGCCACAACTACAGAAGCCCATATGCCTAGAGCCCATGCTCTGCAACGAGAAGCCACTGCAATGAGAAGCACGTGCACCACAGCAAAAAGAAGCCCCCACTCACCTCAACTAGAGAGAGTCCACGTGCAGCAACGAAGACCCAACGCAGCCATAAATAAATAAATAAATAAATAAATAAATAAATTTATTTTTATAAAAAGTATGTTTTGGCCACGACTAAGAAGCCCGCATGCCGCAATGAAGATCCCGCATGCCACAACTAAGACTTGGCACAGCCAAATTAAATAAATAATAAATATTTCTTTCTTAGTAAAGTTTTTTTTTTTTAAGTGAAAGAAGGTTTATTCAGGCAGAAACCCACTCCACAGACAGAGCGTGGGCCGTCTCAGAAGGCAAGAGGCCAAAATAAGTTATGTTTTAAATATTCAAATAAGTAAATAAATATACTCCTTAAGGCTATAATAGGGACTTCCCTGGTGGCGCAGTGGTTAAAAATACACCTGCCAATGCAGGGGACATGCATTCGATCCCTGGTCTGGGAAGATCCCACATGCCATGGAGCAACTAAGCTTGTGCACCATAACTACTGAGACTGCACTCTAGAGGCCATGAGCCACAACTACTGAGCCCACGTGCCACAGCTACTGAAGCCCGCGCTCCTAGAACCCGTGCTCCGCAACAAGAAGCCACCACAATGAGAGGCCCATGCATCGCCAAAGAAGAGTGGCCCCCACTCGCCGCAACTACAGAATACCCACATGTAACAACGAAGACCCAAAGCAACCAAAAATAAATAACTAAATAAAATTGATTCTTTAAAAAAAAAATGAGGTTGGTCTTCCCTGGTGGCGCAGTGGTTGAGAGTCCGCCTGCCGATGCAGGGGACACGGGTTTGTGCCCCGGTCCGGGAGGATCCCACCTGCTGCGGAGCGGCTGGGCCCGTGAGCCATGGCCGCTGAGCCTGTGTGTCCGGAGCCTGTGCTCCACAACGGGAGAGGCCACAGCAGTGAGAAACCCATGTACCGCAAAAAAATAAAAATAAAAAAATAAAAATAAAAAAATAAAAATAAAAAAATAAAAATAAAAAAATAAAAATAAAAAAATAAGGTGGGGCTTCCCTGGTGGCGCAGTGGTTGAGAGTCCGCCTGCCGATGCAGGGGACACGGGTTCGTACCCCTGTCTGGGAAGATCCCACGTGCCGCAGAGCGGCTGGGCCCGTGAGCCATGGCCGCTGAGCCTGTGTGTCCGGAGCCTGTGCTCCGCATTGGGAGAGGCCACAACAGTGAGAGGCCCGCGTACCACAAAAATAAAAAATTTTAAAAAAATTAAAAAAAAGAAGGTGAAATTAAAATGTAAACAACAATAAAACTGATCTTGCAAGGTAAAGAGAGTGAACACAAGGTGTCCTAAGGTCCTTGGTTTTGTTCAAAAGGAGTACAAAGATTAATCTTACGGCTTCCCTGGTGGCACAGTGGTTAAGAATCCGCCTGCCAATGCAGAGGACACAGGTTCGAGCCCTGGCCTGGGAAGATCTCATGTGCCTCGGAGCAACTAAGCCCGTGCGCCACAACTACTGACCCCGTATGCAACAACTACTGAAGCCCGTGCACCTAGAGCCCATGCTCTGCACGCAACGAGAAGTCACTGCAATGAGAAGCCCGCGCAACGCAACGAAGAGTAGCCCCCGCTCACCACAACTAGAGAAAGCCCCCGCGCACAGCAACAAAGACCCAATGCAGCCAAAATAAATAAATTAATTTTTTTAAAAAAAGATTAATCTTAGACTCACAGAAAAAATATTAAGTACGCACATTAAAATATTAAGGGCAATCACTAAAAGAAAAGAAATGGAACATATAACCTCCAAATCAGACCAGAATTTTTAAAAAAAGAATAAAGAATAATCACTCCAACTGAAGAAGTAAAGAGGAAAAAAGAATAAGCATGGTAAATAGATAACACAAAAATAGATAACACAAAAATAGATAACACAAAATAGATAACACAAAATAAAAATTTAAGAAGTAAGCCCAGGGCTTCCCTGGTGGCGCAGTGGTTGAGAGTCCAACTGCCGATGCAGGAGACACGGGTTCATGTCCCGGTCCGGGAGGATCCCACATGCTGTGGAGCGGCTGGGCCCGTGAGCCATGGCCGCTGAGCCTGTGCGTCCGTCCGGAGCCTGTGCTCCGCAACAGGAGAGGCCACAACAGTGAGAGGCCCACGTACCGCA